>NW_019211455.1:10771748-10894149 GCF_002443255.2 Varroa destructor
TATATATAAGAGGTTTCTGTGTGTCTTTTCTAATTGAGACGACGTAAAAATTTCACAGGAAAGGCATTAATCAATGTTCATGCTCATATACTTCCACGGATCTTATCTTCTGTGAGTAAATCATATCAATTCCATTGTCAATACCATTAGTTTTATATTCATTAAACTGTGCTTTTTCTTCAACTTTAGTAGCGCGGTTGCCATTGCCAACTAATCCCACTAGTTACCTTAATTAGTCGTTTAAACATGATCATAATTACCTTACATTTTTAGTTTCGCAAATTAATTCGGCATGTGAGCAAACGTCTAAGCTTTGCCACATGCAGCATGTGTTCTATCTGAAGAATTGCCACAGTATGTCTAAAACACGCTTCGATGGGGGGCCCAGCAATAACTGCTAATTATCTCTAGTCGCTATAGCATTAAATACGAATCCAACATTTTGTTCGTAAACAGGCTCACTTATTTTCGTTAAACATGCGTTTCGTCTATGCATCATGTCACTCAACCATACTTTATCAATCTTCAACCTACTTACATTTCAACCTTCCCAATCTTGGTCTTAGCTGAAGGTTCGCTCACTTGTTCCTGCGTACTCCTACCAGCATTATCCTGTTCCCATGGCGACAAAAAATTCGCTTTTGCCCATTCCGCTCGACAAGCGGCGTCGCCGTTCGATAGTCTGCGCTTCTTTAGTATTTATTTCATACCAACTGGCCACCAACAGTAGCATTCCCGCGTCCCCATCTTCGCTGGCATATTCCACATAGAACAAAGTATCGTTTGCGCATACAACGATAAACGGTAACGGGGCCAGTCCCGTTACCGCTGCAGTGACAAGAAAAGAAAACCCCACTCCTCAGATGAGTGAGTGTAATATAAGAGGCTGAATGGGAAACCGCAAATCGATCCGAGCACGAGAGCAACCGGAATTTGCTCGCACATGGGGGATCTCACTGACCCTTGTTATCTGGGCGTCTAAGATGGCGGGCCGGGCAATGCTATATGCACCGGAAGACTTTCGACAGACCGCAGGAACGAGGCGTCCCTCTGGGATAACAACAATACCGGAGACATAAAGAGACAGAGAGTAGAAAGGCTGGTGAATGGAGAAAATTCGATTTGGGCGTCTTCGGAATCTATAGCTTGTTAGAGTTAGGAAAGAGTTTTATCGTTTGATAATAGGATTTTTTAGTTCTATAGTTAGTTATCAATTTAGATGAGATCCAAAAAACAAAATGCAAAAAAACCTATGATAACTAATCTTGAATTTGTTCATTAGCCTTCACAATAACGTCATATACAAGCTAGGTTTAGATAAACAAATAAAGTACTTGTCATTGACACAACAACGACTTTTCAAATTACCTATTGTCTACCTAATATATCTAAAGGAATATTAGATGTCATTGTTCGTAATAACGATATCATAACGGTATTTCGTTATTTTCATATGATCAAGACCGATGGGGTATTATTTCACGAGAAACTCTCGTGCAGAGCTATGAGGCAAATTTTAGCTGGAAAAATTCTCACAGCTTATTCATTCTGTCTGTATCTACTTTACATGCATCAACACATGTTTACGGCTATACATTTTTGGCTGATGAAATACCGCAATAACAGCGAGATACAGTTTAGGTATGTTTACGTTATTGCCTTGATTTGTATTTATGCTTGTTGTCATACGCCTTGCCTGCCTGCCTGCCTGCCTGCCTGCCCCCCTCCACGCCGACACAAAGGAGCCGGCTTTTATATGACAGACGAACCACGAAATAAACACACGGAACCAATATCCGTAGTGAACATGAATGGTTCTTTGTCAGTTTGTATTCCACTGTGCATGCAGCTTTTCGATCTGCTGCAACGTACACGGCGGGCAAGATGAAACTGAAATGCATTGCACGATCTAATTTCGTTCTAGTTTACTGAGGCTATCACAAAAGCCTCTGACGGCCGTTAGTTGAACTGAAGTGTTACCGATGCCCTTAGCGGAAATAACACAACTAATACACTCCGTTACTCAGAATCAGGGATGCCGGACGGATCTGCACGTCGCTTCGTCTAACGCTGGGTGCTTACGCCGCTATCCTACGAACACTGGCTAAATTGGTCAAATGAATAACACAGGTTTGACTTTGCCAAAGAACAATGCTCTTGTTTACTTCAGCGGCCGACAAGAAGCGCGTTCCGTGGATTAGGTGCTCATGCTTTCATATGTTGGGGACACACGAAGCAAGATAGAAGGTAACGTGTGACAGGCTGCGATACGAGAGCACAACGCTAAGCGCCCAATCAAGATCGAATGATCAGCAGCGAAGTTTTCGCTAGTATTTTTTTGGCGCTTTTTTTCTTCAGAAACTGCATACAGTTCCGCGCGCACACACGGACCCCTCGGATAGGATTTGATTTCCGACTAATGTGGTTGCAATGTCAGAGATATTTTTATTGCTCTACTGATATAATGTTGATGTATTTGCATATTTCTATTGTTACAGTTAGTTCTCTGTGAGATCGACCGTTTTGTTGATGCTTGGTGCGTTTAATGCTATTGCGTCACTTGTATAAACCTGCGGTAATGTTACCAGGTGTTGTCACCAATTTTCGCGAATCGCGACCATTACTAGTTCGGTACGCAGAACATACCTCACTACTTCCATCAGCCTCGTGTGACGGATCCCTATTAGAAAAAGTCATGGATAGCGTTTAATGTTAATTAGAACTATCCGTCTACATTCATTTCGTCACTGCCGCCCTGAATGTCGTATTTCAAAGTCTCGCTTTGCAACCGAGCGCGCGGTCCTAGAGTTTTTTTTTTACGAAAATTGGACATGCGTTTGGCAGATTCTGGCCTCATACCGCTTGCCACCTTCACTTTATGTACATAGAATTCGTTCTAATATTCCATCGTTTGATTCAATAAATTCATGTGTGATGATACCCTCAAATATTTTATAGACTTCCTTTTTTGTTTATTTTTTGTAAGTTTTTGTTATTACTCGTTCGGCGAGCTAGTAACTCCGCTCGTTCCTCTGACCATTGTTAGTGACCTTTCGACTTTAATTGATACGACAACAACTTTACAGACGTTTCGGTCACGGCTTCTTCCATATAGATACAATACTATGGCGTACGAATCTTGCGCTTTACCCTTGTTGCGTTCCGCGTAGTGCATACTTACTCTATTTATAACATCAGCAGGCTATGAGATATACCTGAAGGCTCAAAAGGACCTAGTGGAATGATTATCAATAAAAAGCAGCCTTCGTTCGTTTCCGAGCGTGAAACGCTGCTATTAGCGCAAATGCTATCGTTGGTACTGCCAACTTCGTCGACTTCGGGACTTCAGCCCGATCGCAGTTGCGCGAAGGAGTTTCGGATGGACCTTTTTAGAAATCGGGGTAAAGGTCATTCCCGTGGATTTATCGCCATCAGGATCATCACCAGGGACAGAATGATTACTATCGGCATTTACAGAAGCGAAATCACCACCAGATTAGAAACATCGTAGAGCAGTTCGTCTGACTTTGTATTATTTTAGGTAAGTTGCAGTTTCGTTTCCGTCGATTCCATTGTTGGAATCAATAGTCATCCAGCTCCAGCCAGTTGAACGATCAATGCTACCAGACGGTCAGCATTTGACGATAACCAGTGAAGCTTAGGACAATTCGCGACCCACTGGACCCATAGTACTATCGCTATTCGTACGCGATAGTTAGTTATTACGCCGGCGTCAGCGACTTTGCATTGATTTGTTATATTCTCGTTCAATTTTTCTGCACGACGGACAGACATGCCAGATGATTCTGCAGAAGTATCACGTTCGGACTTGTGTTCAAGGAGTAGAACTAAATGAAAATAGTTTTAACTACTTGACTGGTTGGCTGGCTGGCTGGCTGGCTGGCTGGCTGGCTTCTCAACATTGCTTAAAGAAGTCGCACAGAAAAGGCATTACACAGAGACAGATGAATTGCTCCGGCCAAACAGCTCCACCAGTAAAATCAGTGGAAGCAGTTGGCAGACAATATAAAAAACATATATAGATATATGTTTTGCCATAAACTTTCTAGTCGTGTGCTGGTTAAAGGTCGAACTACATTAATAACGGTGTGTACCCTGATGTTAACAGCTAACTACAGAAGCTTAAGGTTTAGATAGACACCGTAGACGCTATAAGGCAAGGCCAGCACTTTTCTTGCTTGACTCCACGCAATCTTTGTACGGTGCACGCATTTATAGATATGTTGTGTATACACATGTTTGTTCATGTCATAGAGATCTGGCTTGGACTGCTTTTGTTGCCATCACCGTCTCCTGCCAGACGGCCTTGCCGAAAGTAGAGGTGTCACTAGCTGCGTGTAGATCGAAGGCCCAATGACAAACTATTTCAGTTGTCATTTAGATCCGTTGTTGGGGCCACCGATTGATTTCGGCGTCTTCAATGAGAATAAATCTATACTTATACGTGCGTATACTACTCTGCATTTTATTTGATCGATTGCAGCTGACCCATCTCTAGCAGCACAATCATATAATGCAACCTGCTGAACATTAGACTTAATAATAATACGACCCTTCTTAACTCACCAGTTTGTTTTCGTGTTCGAAAACAAAAATCGTCCGGATTTTCTTTTTTTTTTTTCCTTTTTTTTTTTTTAACTTCTAAATAACAGGGCTGCTCCGAAGCTTGACGTCCGGTACTGCCGAGCACCAGTAACCTGTACTGGATAGTGTACTAAATGGCAGATATAAAGGAAACGGTAAATTCTAAGAATAATAGCATGAAGTATAATATCTGATTTGGGCAGTTTGGTAACAGTTAGTTAAGCTTTTCTTTTTCTTTTTTTTTGTTTGAAAGATACAGTACAAAGAATATCTGTTCTCCTCAGACAATTAGAACAATGATCTGTTTCGAAGCGACTGATGTAATAAATTCGAAATTTTTGTTTAAGCATGCTATCATTCAGAATTATGGCTTTTGATGTATTTTCGAAATGAACAATAAGCATTTAGGGAAACAAGCGAAAATTACCGGCTCTAGGTTTCCAACCTGAAGGTCCAGTCATTTGATCTTCATCTCATTTGTGAAGTGAATTGCTGTTGAAGAATGTTCTTCAGGCCAGTACAGTATGTCTAGTTAGAATTCCAGCGTTTTTGGCGTATCCTCCAAAATGTCAAGGTTTAATCGCAGCGTCACCGCTTACGATATTTTGCTCAAGTCAGAGCAAATAACAGTCATTCGATCATCAATTTATAACATATTGATTGTAGATTTAAAATCTAGAAATGGCTAGACGAAATGTCCACGTTAGTTTCTATCAGAGATCTATCATTAAAATGATCCTGCACCTAAAATAAGGCATATAAAACTGCCATGTATGAAAGAGAATTCAGAACACCACTCAACAGTCACTTACGCGACGGCCGACTTCGGCTATGATCAGCTGCCTTCTACTTACGATACGGCTAGCATTCAGTGCTGTTAAATGCCCCCAAAAGAAACAACTCACTTACCTGCAAACAAGGAACAAAAATGTCCTATTTTTATTGTAACTGCACAAAAAGTATTACCACTATTGCATGATGTTTTCATTCGCTATAAACCTGCGCATCATCGTCCTTTGCCGCGAACGTACTACTAAAACATATAATTCTAATACAACGAAGCAGCTTCTGTCACAATATTTAGCATAAAAGTTTCTTCTTTCTTCGTAAAAGCGTTCACCCTGGTAGCGACACTCTCGGTACAATTATCACTTGTCCTCTACGTACCGGATGAACATTGAGCAAAGATAACAATAATTAAAGTTTATGTCTTATATCAATGTAAGTTGTCAGGAAGAGCAATGCTCGCGCATATGATCATATTGGCTAGAATATATGAGTTACCATTGACCTGCCTGCCTCCTTGCGTTCTAGCTAGCCTCGACCAGCCTCAGCAGATATTATGATTAACCAAAGAAAGAAAATAGGTCAAGATGACTGACAACAAACAGGACAATTGCATATAGCACTGACAACAAACGATTTCTTCTCTACGCTGATCGCGTGTAACCAGCTACTTATATGTCCAACGCTGCAATAGATACTGCCGATGAGCACTTGTTGTCGTGGTCTGAGTGCGGTTTCTTCTTTGTTCAGTCATGTCCGTGACTTCACCACAGCTCTATATTGTGTTCCCGATTTGTTGTTATCGCTATTTCAGCCCAAGTGATGTCCGATACGGTCTCTAGCAGGGTTTTCAGAGGCACTGAGGCTAGCGCCATGTTGCCTATCGGAGCGAGTGGGAATACTCGCTCAGATGAACGGATAAACCCATTGTCGCCAAGTACTTGGCCTGTTTCCACCAGAACAGCGATGTTCGATGACTTATTTATCTATCTATCTGTTTGTTTGTCTGTCAATCACTGCCTTTGTGGTCAATAAGACTCCTCGGTAAACGATTTGCTACGATCGTTGACTTCTGGTACGTTACAACAGCGACTTAATAGTTGACCCGGCCGCAGTAGCAACAGATTCACCGGCAGAGAGTACAACTGTAAACCAGTAACTATCGACTGTAACTAAAGCGGACGGCTGCAGATGATCCAATGGAACGGTGGGGCACGAGAGCTGACGAGTCAGGTTTACTGTCGTGCACGCCGTCTTATGCGCTGCTTCCGTCTCTAACTTTATCTATGGGGGGTTGGAGAATGGGAGGCAAAATTAGTGTTCCGGAGGAGCGACTCACGTTTTGCGCATCGTGCTAGTGTCGCTGCAGAGGTGATAGATACTTCGTATATGGTGCAGGCGGCTCTTTGCGAAGCAGCGGAAAGTTCAGATCGTTGTGATAAAGCGGGACCCTATGTGGCTGCTAATGACACCGACTTTACCTTGCAGTCGTATCTATTTATAGATTTCCGATAATTGGATAGTTAAAATATGATACGGCATCGGACATGTATATTTGCTAAAAAAAAATAGCTAGAAGGGCAAGTGACCAGCAGAGGCGACAGCATCAGCAAAACGTTAACATCATAAGAAAATATGTATACACATTTGTAGTTCAAAGTATGTACTATCTTGTGTCTAGGATGCAGCTTGTGCCCAGAGAAGCAGAGCGACAAATTTGCATGATGGCGTCTTTACCTTCTATATTTAGAGGTATAGAAGGTCTTTCAGGTTCGAAATCGGGTATCGATACGCTTTGCGTAGTGCCAAAAAAGACCAGACCTGTCAAGTTATGCCTAACGGGGGTGCCGGACGCACAACTTAAAACATTTGTAGGCAGAGTAAAAAAATAAACGTGGGACCTGCGTAAATGATCCAGGTGAGAAAAAAACTATTCGATTTTGGGATCTTTTATGCTGATTATACTTTTTCGGTGGCGATTTTTTCGGCTTAGCCATGCTGCCAACATTAGTTGGAGCGATAATAAGAAATGGAGACGTATAACGTGTTTCGTCGTCAGTATTGTTTATTGTCATAATATCCCTACTCCTATCTGTAAGAGTCACAAAAAAGACAAATCGCACAGAAGCTCCCTTAGGGCCGTACTTTAGCCGTGAAGAATTTTCAAAAACCTGTAGTAAATATTATGTAAACACAATACGATAGTATATACGTATCGGATCCACAGCGGCGTTGTACTTCGTTTACTCGCTTGACTGGGCGGGGAAGCGCCCGCATATCTCTGTGTATGAGGCTGAGATCGTTTCTGAGATTTCACGCACATATATACGGATCTCGTCGATGTCCATTATTAGATTACACCGTGCATTGCTTACTTAATAAGTACTGCAAAGTAGTGCTTGTCTGTGGGGCTTCGTTTGACAACGGTGGCGAAGTGTCTTCTCCATCATCCCGCTTATTTGCTACCACAGTTCATTGCATCGTAGCGACTCATCAAATCGGTCACTGAGTACGACGAAGGTTGGGGCTACGTCAGTACGCTAATGACTACGATTTCGTCGACAGGACTAGCTGGTCCAGCAGCAATGACAGCATTTGAAGTATCGATTACTTGACATGGAATTGGCTAACCTATTGCATGCAAGACATCATATCGAACGTTGATGCGGTAACCACAGCTACAGGTTCCAGCTCGTCGTCCATCAAAACGAGGGAATACAGAAATATATATAGAAGCTATGTGATAGCGTTGCTAATTGCTAGAGGCGATAACAACGCCGAGTAAACATGTCAGATGCTTTCTGAAACGGAACGGGGCAAACTAAAAAAGACCCACGTAAAGCCTCGTCAAATAGCGTAAAAGACATAAAATACTAGCGGCTAACTGTAGGTGATAGGTGGTGAGCCGTCGACGTAGTTGCCTCGTATTATCGTATCTGTTGTACTATGTACATCAAAAATCGAGGTGTTTTTTTGTACGATTGGTACCCTTTCAGTTAGCTCGAAGTAAGAAGAACAGCTGGCTGAGTATTTTGTGTAGTAACTGTTTCCCAGCATTCACATTAAGGAACAAGCGGCGCCATGTGCTTCCTAAGCGGCAGGCGTAGTTGGGACGATCTATAGAAATTTCGTAGTATTTCGTTTTGTTCAGGCCATTCGTGTAATGAATATTGTACCAAACAAAAAAACAGTGTCGAAAGTGTTGAAATAGAACAAGTTATGCTCAATGCAATCTTTCATATGATCATATGGCTTTTGGGCGGCGGACATTGGTGCGCATCTTCTAGCCGAGACAGAAGGTGGTAATCATCCGAAAACGAAACATTTTCATGTTATATCCAATCTCTTTTTTCTTGTTCCTTAGATAGATTTGTTTATGGTTCAAACAATCGCCATTTCGCCGTAACGCGATAATCAGATATCTTTGCAGCTATGAACTTCAACCGTTTCAGGCAGAAACGCTAAGACGAGCCACGAAACAGAACTGAAAAGCAATCAAAGTGAGGAAAACAATAAATCGTGAGCAGTGCTTCTAACGCTTAACTGTATTTAACGGTCATATCCATTTCGAGCGTGAGCGTATTTTATCTCCATCAAAAAGTCGATCATTTGCGGCAAAAATAATATCGAACGTCGGGATGCACAGAAGATGCATTCGCGTTATATTTAAGGCTAAATTAAGTTTACGTTGGGCTAAGTAGACACCCCAAAATCGACTTCGTGCGGCTCACTGAGGGCACCTGGACGGCTGGTCTGCTTTCACTCGTGAATAGCGTAGAATATGCGGGAAAACTTTAAACTAAAGCCTAATATAATAAAAGAACTAAATGCTGAACCTATCATGAAATCATAGCGAGAAAAAAATCACTACGCCTTCAACAAGAAGAATCGTGCCCAGTGGCAACTTTCAACTTATATTGATCTCTCTCTGATCAACATGATCCATGCTTTATGCGTTTTGCAGCCTTTTTTTAACATTGACTTTGCGTATAACACGTTTAGGTAAACCTAATTGGTATAGTTGCCGCATATTCCTTATGTAGTTTATACATGCTTAAAATATCTAATTCACCGCTAGGTACTACATAGCCGACCCGCGATGCCCAACAGCACCAGATATATATATATATATATATATAGGTTAACCCAGTTTGTGGGGAAGAAACCTTTTAGGTCATTGACGTTGCTTCGCTTCTCCAAAATTAATCTTTTTGGGTCATCAAAGCCGTTGCCGTTTATCGTCTTATTTGACAGAAGCAGTGCGCTGCGACGAAGTGGTCAGTGGCGAGAAAATTTATAATTGTAGAATACAGCAGAGGCGGCAGCCGCAACGAAAGTGGCTGCGACAGAAATCAAAAACGCCACGAACGCGCGTGACAGAAAAAAATTTGTATCATCCAGTAGATTGATTTCGTTACGCCGTCGTACCATCATGTCATCGCCATATCTCATCTGGCGGCGCTTACGCGCTGGGGTTCAAGTCCTCCCTAATTTGTTTCCGCCGCGTCACTTCCTTGGACATTGGCTCATAAGGGCATCGATATGTATGCGCCTCTAGAAGTAATTATCCAGATAGCGGCACCAGTGGGAAAGGATAATCGCAAAACAGACAGTGAAGCGCTGACGACAGCATCAGCGACGTAGCAGAAGATGCGACTTTGACGAACAAGTTTAAATCGTCGTATTGCTCACAGCCTGTGGTACGATCCAACGAGAGTGATATCTTCATGTATGCCATTAAAATAGAATTCGATCGTTAGGAAGATCGGAACTGAATTATACGTTTCACGATGCGTTGCGGTATCCACGTGGCACTGTTTGGGATTCGACGTATCATGTTAAACGGAATTTAAGCGAGGAAGCAACTGTCGGTCTATCGTTGATTTTCGATAGAAGGGCAATATAAGGAATGCTGATAGTATATATAGGCACGACTGCTTATTTTTGTAGTAGGGTTTACTCGGTGAACCCTAGCGGGTTAGCGGACCGTATGAACTTCTGTCGATCCAAAGCTTACATACCAAAGTTTTGTCCGTGTAATATTCTACAATATCTCATACGTACGAGTTGCTAACAAGAACTTGAATTGTTTCTCTCGAATCTTAAGCTCATAAATGGAGTGACCCGTGACATAGAGTTAGCATGACATTGCAACGTATTCCGCTCATTCTAGATTCGCTAACCTTTTCTTTGCTCGATTATGAATGTTGGCATACACAGATATGTATCAATGCGACGCGTACGCATGTTTATACAACAAACGTCAGCCCAACCCAGTTAACAGTTCGGCAACAAAGCTAACTAAGGAAACGAATTTCTGTGATTTGATGTTTTTTTTTTCACTTAATTGTATCTGTTCTACTATCGCTTGCATTTGGGAAGAACTTCACAATCAACTAAGCAATTAGCCAGAAACATAACTTGATTGTGTTTCATCCCATCGCAATCTTAAGTCTGCTTCTGTACGCATAGACCGCACGACCAAGCACCAGCCAAACAGAAGGCATACTACGCATTGACAGAAAAAATCAACTTGTAAGGACACTCAGCCAACCAGAGAAAGCGGCCATATTGCCTGGAAATTTACTTACTTAACTAGGGTCTAACTGGGATTTTACATATGGGACAAACTGTGAAGGAAACGACCTTAGCAAAACAAAGCCTCAGCAGGAAAGAAAGAAATCGGGCCATAGAATCGGGATATAGGATGGAAACCATTTGTCCCAGTGGTACGTTCTATAGTTTTTTAGACAATTCTAGGTAATCTAGGTAAAGTTATCACACCAAAGAAACCGCTAGGTTACGTAAAGAGTGCGCAGCTTCTGCACACTTCTTGGTCGAATATTTTAACCGATCTTGACCCCTGTCAAGGCGGCTCTAAGCACGAAAGTACCATGAAACGTGTCGACGAGAACCGGGAAACGAATAGGGGTAGACTCCCTTATAGCGAACACAGTGTCGATGTCTTGGTGTTTTGATATGGCAGACATTTTGGAAACAAAAACTAGCCAACGAATATGTGTACTTCTTCGCGTTTACGACAGATCGAACTGCTGAACTTGTCTGCATGTGTACCGCCACACATAGCAGCATCAATAAAAACGGATGTAGATAGATGAATAGAACATTTGTAATGGGATGTGTTACTGACGGATGCCCTTGCTGCTATTGCAGTCGATGTAGCTGATCAGTCCCAATGATCCATCCCTCAGAAAGCTGAGGTCACCAACACTCGTACCAATCAAAGTGACCCAAACAGCCAAATGATCAAAGATGACTCACTGAGTAACGGAAAAAAAGACGACGTATACAGTGTGCTTTAACGGTTGCTAGACATCGCTGGCAGTCACCCTACCAGGGCCTGCTTTGCGCGTCCGGAAGGTGAAAACAGCGTCCAAATTCGCTAAATGACAGTGAGCAGCTGCGCAACAACAAGCGATAAATGATAACGGAACGGATTACGTACAGCATCACTGCGACAGAATACGCACCACTTTGTTCATCTTAGTTTAATCGGTTCTGGAGTTCAAGAGTCAATCTCGTCTTCATAGTTTTTCCGCAGCGTCACTCGAACTAAATACAAAATAAAATTAGTTTATAAGCGTGTTTTTTTTTTTTCTATAAATATTTTCTCTCTGCTGCCATCATAACTGCGCTGTACAGCATCAAGAGTGCAGGCAGCGGCCCGAACAGATATGAACCCCGATGGGTTATCGCTCTACTCTATTCGCATTTTTACATTTATCCGATGACAAGTTGCATCGCGTAATTGGGCAAGCTACCAATTTTACTGATACCGCTACGTATTACTTTAACCTAACAGTAAACCAACACGTCGTTGCAATGACGTAGCCGTTACCATGGGCCCGTACGTTAAACAAAGTTGGCAGCGACAAAAAGCACTACTTTATTATAACCAACAAGTACGTGGAGTACTATAGCTGCGACGAGAGACTGCAACGCGACTCAGTTCCTGTTACTACGGTGACTATCGCGACCGTACAGATGGCGCAGGCACCAGTTATCTTTTGTATTCTAGTTTTTTGCCATTTGCCCATTTGCATTAGGCCGAGAGAATAAAAGGGCAAGCGGGCGGGCGGGCGGGCGGTCTAGCGGGAGGACATTCTCAACGAAAGCCCAGTGTCGCTGCTATTACTTGTCGTGATTATAATGCTCCTGATTTAGCTTAGCGCTTTTGTTGTGGCCGTCGCCGACGTACGAAGTCATGGCACCACTCCAGATTGTCAGAGCTGCCATGTATTGTTGCAGTTATTATTACAGGGACGTAGCTGTGGATGCATGGAAATGTGGCAGTGTTGTAGGGCTCAAAACAGATCCTTCCTTCTAAAGGAAGCCAGAAGACTCAGAACAAAAAAGTCTTTCAGTGACACAAATATCGGACTAGACTAGCTTCTATTGCTGGCTGTAATAGTTCAGAGCTTGTCGGTGCGTGACAAAAATGGGAGGGCAAAATTGTAAAAGCGACTGGCCAAAGGCGACTTACGCTGAGACAGAAGCGGTATAGACCCGGCAGAGCGGACTACGTAGCAGCGTACAAAAAGCGGTCAAGTGGAGGCATTTGCCAATGGAATTAGAATAACGACAATGGCTGTGGGCAGCATCCTGTAATTGCACGATTGCTGAATAGATACGGCCCCTTTCCGTAGTAACGAACTAAGATACGGTGATTAGGCGGGTGACGCTTAGTATTGGATGCTCAGGCCTCGAGACCAGAATAAAGGGTCGCGAGCAGTGCGAAGAGTTGTCAGGGCGGCACTTCAGACAAGCAGACAGCTAGCAATATCCACCAGGCTGGCTAGAAAGGCCGCGAGAATCCAAAATGCAAGGGACAGATATAAGGCGCAGAACCAAATAGAATAGAAACGTCCAATCCGTTGACTGTATTCATAGTATTCATAATCACCATCAGCGGTTAGTCACAGGGCATGGCTGTCCATTTTTTTTTTGGCCAGAGGAACAGGTAGATGAAATAGATGACATTTCTGAAATGGCCAGCTTCACTTAGGGAAGTTGGTGGCAAAAACATGGTGGTTTCATCAACACAAAGATTGTTGATTATGCTTATCTTTTCCAAAAGCTAGTAATAATAATGCAAGTTTGGCTGGCTCGAACTCTTTTAAGTGACGGTGATAGGAGAGCTTAGCTATACGTTTTGTATAATAAGAAGCAAAGTTAAGATGGGCTTTGGTGAAAACTTTTGCCTGCACTGACCACGCCTAAATATTGTCAATGTTTTTTGTCATTTATTGTTTAGATCCAACGTCTACTTAAGGATACTTTAATGAACTCATACCTATACGTTTGTCTTTTTTGCTGCTAGATTTTTCCTATTTCTGTCCTGAAGAAGTTAAAGAAATTTCACTAACTGGCCTACTTGTCTCGAATCGTACCGCTACCGTCGACGTTAGGCAGAGATATCATTTACTTCAGGAGCAGGATACTGCACCAAGCTGCTAAAGCGGTCCGTCTATGTAAATGCAGTAACTATTTATCTATATGAAAGGAATTTACATAACAACTATTCGATGGGCTTCCCATGTTCCCCGGATACGCCACATAAATTGGGAGTAATTTTGGCCGGCTGCCTATCGTAACGGTCATGCGCTTGTCTGTTATTCTTTGTAAAGGCAATACGCCGTTTTCGCGACCGGAGCGATTATGAATTATTATCCGATCCCTTCATGCCGTACCAATCCCAACTAAGATAAAAAAAAAAACTTCCTTTTGTGGCCGAAATCGACGGTCTATGCTCTTGCTAGTTTTCATGAGGATTCTCCAGGGAAGATTTCCATTAGAAATCTTCCTTGGATTTTTTCTCCGTTGGAAACAAACCGAAAGACCTTTCAATTGATTTTAGGTTTAAAGCGCTCAACACGTAATCAAAATGGCGCCAAAAATAGCTTTGGTACATTTCAATTTTTATACGAATTATAAAATCTTTCTATTTCAATTTTAATACAAAAATTAACGACCGTTTTGGAAACGAACATATCAGCTGTCAATTGGATTGTCTAGATAAACATTAACGGTTAATCATATTAAGACTTTTTACGTTTTCTATCCGTTTTGAGCGATTGCATACTTGGAACTATTAGTTTGCTATATATATATATATATATATATATATATATATATATATATATATATATATATAACCATATTCCGGTTCAACATCGTTATGAGTTGTTGTCCGCTGTCTCACATACATCCCCCTAGTGGCAGGCAGGTACAACTGCTGCAACAGGATACATAGTACGACAAACGTTGATATTTGCATGTTCATACATGTGACAATTATCACACTGATATGTACATTCACACGCGCAGGGACAGACGGACGTACAGCTTAAACATGCCATCTTGTTCATGACGCGTCGGCAACGATTTCCTTCCTTTTTCCATACGACATATAATTGTAATTATGTGAGCTGTCCGCTGCCGATTCGCCGTTCGACTCGCTCGTCGAAAGGAAACGATTGAAGATGAAATGAGGAGGTCATGCGACGGGGGACACGAATACATCAGCGGCCCGGGAGAAAAGAGAGGGATAAACAAAACGCAGCAAAATATGGAAACATCCTTGCGAGCAAAATGTACGCAGAAGGGTAGCAGACGCAAGTCAATATGAACGATGATGAGTTTGCTACATACTGTATTATACATTGCACGAAAAATTAAGAAGGAGGGTACGCGACAGGATGACGATCGTCGGACATGATCCCCGTGGCCGGCAGTTCCTTCGCCCTGTTGCTGTATAGATATATGTATGTACTTATAATGATGATTATCGTCATAACTATTAACGGGGTAAGAAGGCGCAGATGAGAAATGAGAGATGAGGACGAAGGAAGTAGCTCTGGGGCTCAACAAAAGCAGATGACGTTAAAGGAAAGCTAATTTTGCTAGCTGGTGATTGCCGCTGCGCAGCTTGGAACGTTTACATTCTGTATTCCATGCCACGATGTACTGTGAAGCGCTTTAGAACTGAAATCCCACGAGAGACAGCCTCTCGTGTTGATCACTTCGCAGCATGGCGACGTATTGATGATGGTCGTACTGTTGGTAATAATAATCATAGCGATTTCGATGTTTCCGTAGCGGCTGTTCATGCTGAGATGACACTGACGCCGCACAATTCGGCACATAACGAGTTTCGGTTTTATCTTGATTTAAAATATGTTTAGCTTCTCTATTCTCAGTTAAACTGTGCGAAACAAATGCGGTCCTTTTCAAGCAGCTAAGTAAGTCCTGTCTCGATACACCAAGCGATTCGAACGAATATGTGGCTACGTTTACATACCGAAGAGAAGAACGCTTGCCGGACATTTTGTCCTACTTGAAACCTCCGACAACTTTAGGATGAGTTGAGCTGACACAGCTGAAGGAGCAGTAGTGATATATTTGCCCCTTCTGGTCACCCTCACTTGCTAAGTTCCATGTTAAGCACCTTCAGGATAGGATCGTTCGTGCATAACTTACGTGATTATACTTGCAAAGTAAGATTTGATTGAAGCGTAACGACTGTTTATTTGAGTT
Organism: Varroa destructor; assembly: GCF_002443255.2. Classification (NCBI taxonomy): domain Eukaryota; kingdom Metazoa; phylum Arthropoda; class Arachnida; order Mesostigmata; family Varroidae; genus Varroa; species Varroa destructor. Next base: position 10,787,697 of record NW_019211455.1, read on the forward strand.
GAACAAATGATGAACAATGTAGCAGGAGATGTCGTCGTATCCTAAAGCATGTACGGGCCAGTAGCCGATTCGCTGACCAGGGGGACTGGGTTACTATCAATATTCTTGGCCCGTCAACATATACACATATATTATGGCGTGGTCAAAAGGAATTAACCAGTACTAATGATTGTTTTTTTCTTTACATGACGACAACCTCTCGCTGTGGCAGGTATTGATGCCGGGTGGCGCTATCTGAGCAATTACTCTGTGCTATCATATATGGCACATATAACACTATAGTAGGTGTCATTCGGAAACTGCAAGCAAATGGCCGCAGATGTCGTTCTTGCCGTTAATACAGTCATTTGTTGTTTACACATACTCACGCGTATCGCAATCTTAAATGTCGAATCATCAAATGTCAATCAATTGATATCTCTCCTGGGGGTCCGTTCCAGTGACGAAGCAGCTGCTAACAAGTGTAATTGGTCCAATCTCCGTTATAGCGAACTAATCATATATATTTATACACGCATATAATTAAGCACTGGGTGGCATCACGTTATCATAAACGCAGATAAATGTCGGTCGACAATACCTTTATCTATCAAATGATTATAGTGGGTAATGACAAGGGTAAGCCATACCATCACTACGTTTCCGTAACATGTGGCATCTTCTTGATCGATATAGAGCACAAGCTTAGAGAACCACTGCAACAAGTACGGAAAAGACAAACTTCAGCCAAACACACTATCTTAAGCACTCTCCACCAAGGTGATCAACCAGTTCGGCGAATCCTTCAAATCTCGGTATGGCAAATAAGCTACGGTGTTGAAATGGATGCACAAGGACGATGTCTTTTTCATTCCATACACATGAGTGTTTTTAGTACTGGATATGGATAACTTCAGGTCACGTTGTGCACGGCACGTTTCATCACAGAATTTCCTTCAGGCGGCGTGGCCTAAATGGCTAAGGCGCATCTCACTGCGCGCAGTGCCGTAACTGACAAGCTGCCACGCCGGTTCAATTCTCAGCGTTAGGTAAAATCATTGCCGGTTATAAACAATCAGAAAAATAGAGAATGAAAGAAAAGTTGTAATAATTACTATTAGGTTCAACAGCTGCTTTTACGCTTGCCACGTTGTTTCATAGGTTTATTGGAGAAATCCTAAAAGAGTCGACGAGGACCCAGTCCGGTGGGGCCAGCCCTTGATGCTACGCCTAAACATAGGTGATTTCCAAGACTTGTTTATATAAAATAATAAAGCTTAAAAAGTAATGAATGCTCGAGTCTTTGTCCCAACATAGGGAAGGTGTGTTTGAATAAAACTGAAAACGTAAGAAGTTCCCTTACTATTAATAACGGGATTGCATATTATAACAAGAAGCGAATTGCCAGAACATGTATTACACAGTTGTGTTACCATTTAGATGACGCCGAAACCTTTTGCATCGATCATTGATTGATTTCAATAAGAGACTGACGAAATTTGGCGTTTTAACCTTAGGCAGTATTTTTTTTGAGGTTGACAGGAGATCAGAAGATGCTATCTACAGTGTAACCTGCATCTATAATAGGCACAGAGGTCCGAGAAGCTGGCGAAAAGGAAATATTAGTAAGGTACCACACAGCATCCGCGTTCAACGCCTATTTATGATTATAGATGCTACATCGAGTGACAACCGCTGATTCCATCCGAATGAATTAAATAAGACAGCAGTCTGAAACACATTGGGTAAAATGGTGACAACTTGTCGAAGAGTATGCCTCTCCTACAAGCTTAATTTCAATATCATTCAATAGATGGATACTGTCTGAACGCAGTTTAATCAGGTTTATTATTCTTTCATTCGTTATCGTCGTTGACGTTCGCGCTATGTATCTCATTTACTCATACACACATAATTTAAATCATCCCCATCGGGCAATACCTGAGATCTACGGGAGCAAACGTTCCCCAGGGCTTGCTTTCTTTCGTTTAGATAGATCGTCTACAATCCATAGGCCAGAACGATCCAGAGTAGCTCGACGGTTTAGATGCGATGCTTCCAATCAGCCTCTGTTTACCGCGTTGCAATAGCTCTAAATAGAAGTTAGGGTGCATAATAGAATTGCTCTTCAACCTTGAGCACCAAGGGTTTTGGAAGGTCGCGTCCACCATTACGGATCGTTTCTTCCATCGTGGCACAGCAAGGAAGGCGCTGAGCGCACAATGCCGGAACACCCACGGATGCATCACAGCAACGCTGTATAGTCAATCGGTCGCTTATGTCTGGACGCAGTTTGAATAATGGCGCGTAGCGGAGCAACAATTCGTTCACTGCGCCTAGAAGATGGCCTTTTCGTGTGGGATAAGTTCAGGCCAAGAAATCGCTGGTTCCAGTTCCGCCAACGCCATATACACACTAAACTACTGATCCCAATTAAGGAAGTTATTTATTTTTATCGCACATATAATGTTTATCACGTAATTTTTAATAATTTTCAATAATTTCCAACTTGTCTAAGGCGTTCGGTCCATCATTTCAACGATCGAACTTCGCTGCTGTAGATGTCTTCTTCAACAGGTTAGTCGAAGTCCTCCGTGCCTTACGACATTCTCTTCGTTCATTTTTACGTTTGGCGTTTACTATCGTACATACGTCTATTTGAACTTTTTCTGATGACCATTTAGAGGAGAAGATGTACCTGCTTTGATTCGTTCCCTGCGAGTGCGTATTGGAATGACATGTTGACCTTTTAGTCGCCACAAGGGCGAGCAACCTTCACAAATATTTCATATCTTATACTTCTGAATAATACCTTTAGGTGTACAGGCGTAAGGGTTCTCATTTCCAATAGGACTGAGTTTTGTCAGCTTCGTTCTCATCGCCCATTTGGTCAGCCGATGAATCATGTATTTCTTCATTTATCTTGTTTCGTATGTGCATACAATAATGGCCGCAGCCATCCACTGGCACTGAATTAGACAACAGCGAATGGTATACATATTGAGTCGAGGCTGCCGCACATATGCTGCTTAAATTACGATTAATAGAACAGCTGGAGTTAAAGCGACGTTGTCACTTTTGTTGTCTGGACAAAAATCTAGCGTTGGAGTCTTTAATCTTCCGTTGGTCGTTTAGCATTTATTATATCGTCGTTTACGTTTAAGCTGCACTGTATATTTAATACATAGGGAAGCAAATAAATAAGCAAAAAGACTGGTATCGAAGGTAGCCGAAAACCTAAAAACGAAAAAAAAAAAAAAGTTTCGAATGAGAGCTATGATGCGAGTGACGGCGATTATTGATTTCACATAGATTCTAGCTGCTGATGAAGAAGATGATCTGGCTCATGCATTCGGTTCTATTTCCCGAAGGCCGTTATTCCTCACACCTTCCCCGTGTAACGGCGACGACAGACGATACCGATGAAAGGCGAAAATACGCCAGGTATGCATTTGTGTACGTACGAACGACAAAATTGATTACAAATATGAATATGAAGCTGACGGTAGGCCAAACTGGACAGCCAATCATACGCTACTTCTTTGTGTTTTGCCTCTGGTACCGTTGTAGACAACGTTGCGTTAGTCTATGATGCAATCATGTAAATTTATTGCATAGTCAACACGGCGAACAGTATCGTGTTAAAAGTGTACTGCGAACGGCACGTTAAGCCGATGCAGTGCAAGTACTTTGGTAGATACTTATTTCGTAATAAAGAAAAACTTCCTATAGTGAAAGATTTACGATTTTATACATTATGCTAGGTATTGTTATTCAAGCAAAGAAGGGAAAGACGTAATAGGTGAGTCATTTCAGTAAACGATGAAGGTCTGTCGCGTTTGGTGATCTTGTGCAGGGGTCTCCAGATTAGAGAATGTATATAATTATAGAAAGTGATATCCGTCTGAACATAATGTTTATCTACCGATATCACAGAAACATGTCAGAGGTCTAGTGTAACGATAGGATATGCTCCAAATCATTTTACACCTAACAATATTCATTATAAGCCTCTTAAATTCTCCGCTGACTGCGCACTGCAAATCCTGAGACGATTGGTTCGTATGTCGTTCTATTGTTTTCTTAAAGACTAACTGTAAACCCAATATCAGAATTAACCTAAAGTTCTTCGCACAAACGTGGACTCGTAGGCAAAACGCTGTCGCATTACTATTCGGTTCAAGTAGTATTTTACTTCTGTAACTACTACACTTAAGTAACATATCTCAACGATGTCTGTGGCTATTGTCGGACGCTGGCTGCCCCTTGCTGTGTTCATCGTTGAAGTCGAAACAGGACCAACTGAAGGCACAACAACAAAAGCTGTGAAGCTGTTGCGTCCGATCAAGTACGTCTGTTTACCCACCCATTGGCTCCTCCAGAGGATCACGTTGTGCCTTGCTTCTTCGTTAGTCAATAACAGACAACACAGAACCTCGTACCACGTTGACCGTAGACGACGGCGTCTACGTATATATCGACTGAAGTCACAATTTGTAGCTATTCCAACTAGTTCTATCACGTGTCGGTAATGGCATCTGTTATTTTGTTTTCATGGTCCACTTTTACGGTCGTAGTACCTGAATATTTTTGCTGATTGCCTGTTTCTCGCTTATCGTTATTAATATAATTTGTATTTAGTGGCAGTGTAGTTTAAGAAGAAAATAGTACTATATAGTATGGTAGAGTACTCGTGAGCGTTTGCTGGTAAAGAGTTCTGCTCGTCGCAGCACACGAAACAATGTGGGTTTTTTGTGGTCGATGATAGATAAGTAACTATCTTCTAAAATCAGCCTGTTTTCGATAGCTTTTCGCAGTTGAATGTGAACTATTTTGAAAGAGAGGTTAGTTAAATTGGTCCATTCAGTGGCATAACCCTCCTGTAGCCTCTTATCTACTTTGCGTACTTCGGTACTTTGCATAGGTGTCTTACTAGCGGTATATAGTTGTTGGCGAACGCACTACACTAACGAAGTAGGAACACATTTTTCAATATATAGACATTTCTAAGACTGATATCGTGGAGAAACACGTATTAACATGTGACATGCAAATTGAGATTAATTGTTTGTCTTCTTTTTTTTTTTGACGCTATTGCCGATCAATAATATTGTCTTGTAATAAGCACGCCCTACTGGGTCGCGTAATCCGATTATAAAGTCATCAGTTATACTAGCAGGAACAGCAGTAGGACTCGCTGATTCGATCTCTCGGATTAGATCCTCCTAACCTCCTTTAGCCTAGAACACCCCGTTAAAGTGATAGGCCATTTAACCCTTCGCAACGAACCGAAACGACATCAGGCTCAAAGTCGTCCAAACTCCCCCTCTCTATTGCATGAAATACTGACCTGTGCCAGTAACCGGAGTGTTAACTATTATAAAGTAAAAGATCCGAGTACCGCCCACGACTCACTTGATACCCTACGTACTAACTTTTGTTGTCTTGGGTAGTATCGTATGGCTGCAGTTATTGCTTCAATGAATGATGTTATCGGTCTGTCGATACTTTTGATGACAATCATTTTGGTAAGCTCACAAAGGTTATAAACGATGATTTCGTAAATACGTTGTTTATACAATTGTCCCTATAATCGATTTCGATAACGTCAGGCGCTTGTACATAGTTCAGCCGACATGTTATTCGTTTAATTTATTATTAGTTATTGCTACAAAAACTAGCGTTAGCTATGGATACGCTAAGAGCGCCAATTCCATAGATCTCATACGAGGTATCTACCCGTACAGAAGCGTCATCATTCACAAACATTTGAAGGATGGGTGCTCGTAGCAACGGGACTACTGATGTCTGCGCTTGCCATTTCTAGTATCTGATCTAAGGACTTAATGCGATTCTGCGCTAAATAGATGCCTACTTGATGCCAAGCCTGTAAGGGCCTTACGTTTTTCGTCTAATATCTAAATAGACAAATTGACCTGACATCGTCGCGCAATCTCTTAAGACATTCATGTTTACGGATCGCTGAAGACTCTCCATCTAAGCAGTCAAATTTCAACAGGAAGCTTTTGGCGTCTACAATTGGCATAGCGTTTACGGCCGCCAGTTTCCCTAGACCACTATTCGTCATTCTGCCGTGACCTCTTTTATTTTTGCGTTTCTTATCGCTACTTCCAAACGCAGCTTTCGCAATCCCTGTAAAATCTCCGCCTGGCAAGGAGCGGTAACGTATTGAGAATAAGAATTGTTTATTACGGTAACCGTTCATATCTCGGAACAGTGTCGACTGACAGCTAATAGTATTCTAGCTAACAATTAAAATTAGGACTATTTAACGGACACTTGCAGCTTTAAAAAATTAGGCTAAGGTCTTTTTTAATAGTAACTGTGGGAATAACTTCAATTTTAGGTTCGTAAGCACGTACAGCAGATAAACATTTGTATGCATTAGGACAAGAGCAAACTTTAGTGACCATCGAGTAGGTTCACCACGGAAACATTTATGCAGAACTTTGAACCAACAACATAATAAACAGAAACCTTCCTGATATTCAATTTATCCAATAAATGAAATCAACATAAAAATTAGTTACTTCAACACGTCGGCTAATAGCTGTAATCTATTTTACGCAAAGATATCGCGATCGGCACACATGTACAGCATCCTATCAACCTTCTGTCGATGTACAGGTATGTTGTCATCAAGCGTTCAGCCATATCTGCTACATTAGATTTTAACCCATTCATTTTGCTGTTATATTTGGCCATATTTAATCTGTATGTATAATTGACAAAGATGCAAATAAATATGATCTGTTCTACAATAACGAATAGGACACTCCACTCCCGGCTTAACTGAAAACATCATACAAAAAAAGCACAAAATACTCATATAGGTATTTATCTTTGCTAGTCTTGTGTAAATCAATTTCAATAAGCTAGACTCAAGTGTTATTCTTTTTTATTAATTTTGTCTTTTTTCATTCGTTATTACCACTTGTGTCATCTAACCACTGTGACTGACGTGAGCGACCCCTTCCGGTTTTTTATTCCCAACAACTCCTACATCAGGTAACTGATAGGCAACGCTTAGTGTAAAACGCGACTCGTGCTGGTGCAACTCCAACATCCGACTCCCTCCTTTTGATTACGTAACACATCTGCATTTAGGCCGCGTCCACCTCTTAAAAACGTAGTATTATAGAGCTCACTAGCGGATTTAATAGAGACAATGATAAGATGACAAAACGAGTCGGCCGCAAGCGAACTTAGCTAATAGAATTCTGATTACTGTTTTCACTGACACGCTCAAAATACGTCGGGCAGCTAGCGAACGATCCGAGGTTGTCGTCCATCGCGGTATTGTTTCCCGTCTGTTCCCGCGTCTATTCTCTGACGTTCTCGAATTTGCGGAAGCGTGGCAGATACTAGCATAACGTTCACGGAATAATTTTATGGACACAACTTGTCGGGCAGACTACGATCCAGACACTCAGTTGAGGGTAGGAGGTCATACAGGATTAACGACACGTAACGGAGCAACTGTCATGAGTGGCGTTTGCCTCCTATCAGTATTACATCATCGTGTAATCGTTTTATTATTAACTTATTTTTGATCCTATATAACTGTAGGTAAAAATTGGTTTGTCAATTCTCGAAAGGCAATTTAACGTGTGCATAAGCTTGAAATAGCGCCATTTTCCTGCTATGATGGAACGGCGACCCTCGAATAGAACCCCACCAGTTTCAACGTATAGACCCAGAACAGATTTTGTGGACCGAAGCATTATGTGATCGTATTGTAACTAAATATGAATAACATCCTATGATACAGCGTATTAGGATACGTTGATTAGGATGGAATAGCAACGAATTAAGAAAGAAAACATGTCAGTCTGCACGTCACGCAGCTGGGTTAGCCTAGCGGTAGAACCAATTTCGGGTCGATGAGTATAAAACGATTAAATGGGTACGAAACTAAGCACCGAGTCCCCTCAGCCATCTCTAGCCTTCTGTGTGGATCAACAATACCTAGTTATACTATCGCAACAACCATAGGGTAAGCTGAAAATAACTATTCATGCGTAACAGATAAACGATGTACAGCGTTCTTCGATGTTAAATCTCGATTCCTGATAGATTATTTAATCAAAACTGGAATAATATTTGTTCTATTAGAATTATATATAGCGCATATGTGTTTCTGTAATAGCTGTTGTGGAGAGTAACCGAAAATAGATTGAGTGGCGTCTCGATCTATTCTCGGTTACTCTTCATAGTGTCGCCTCTGTCCCATTTAACAGTACCAATAGACACTAGTGTATGGAAATTGGAAATTTCATTTGGAATCAATTGAAGTTTCCTATGAACGCCTATAGCTTGTAGCGTTGTTAAGTTAGATGTTGTTTCAAATGTTTATCGTCATCTAAATCATCGAGTTCGTACCGACATATCCGGGTTCTCAGCGGGACATACATTCAAACGGTATGTCACATATCCATAGATTTATCCAATGCCTGCCGTAACGATGAATTTATCATTGAAATAGCAGAGCGGTTAGAGTCGAGATGTTCGATCTCTTTTTCGTTTCGTCCTATCTAGCTAAGTTGTTATAGTACGGCAGGCATAAGTGGGTACCCTAGCGGCCTCTTCTGCAAGCAACAGCTATATGAACAATGTTTCTATGTTTATTTGTTCGATTATATCCTTCTTCCTTTTGATTATGCCCGTTTGATAATGAACTGCGAACGCGCGATAATCTCCAAACTTCCGGTGTCAATATGGAAAACAAATCGGTCGCATAATGTAGCTGGCCGTTGGATCGCTCAGACAAATGGTCGCTTCGCAAAAACTGCCACTATCGTCAGTACAATTACAGCTAATTATGCGGCAAGCGCAAATGGCGTTCACTGGTGTATTAAAACAAATATAATCATGTATCGATATAAACATACGACCATCTCTTAAACCCTCAGGTACCACTAGCGTCGCAATCCACCAAGCGCTTTTGTATACGCCAGAGACGGGAGCCATGTAGACGTACAGAACGTTCAGAACACGTGACTCTGTCGCGTTATATTTGGTAACGTTTGAGTTTCAGTTTTAACTCCTCCGCTTACTGTTTACCATCGTTAATCACCTGTGTAGTATGCGAAAGAGAAGTTAGTTAGAAGCCTTCTATAAGAAAAAACCTTTCAAGTAATTCTCGTCTCATTGTCATGATGGCCGACGAAGGTGTGCAAATGAGGCGGCAGTAGCATCTATAACTGTTGCCTGCAAAATTCGATCGCCCTCTGGGAGATCAAATACGGTCTACATACTGCATACGCGTGCTGCTACCGGACTACTCGCGTTGGAACCACTGCCATTTATTTGACCATCATGCATGCTCAGCGTTCACCGTTTATCGTTAGCGAACATCAGATGAACGTACGTACACACATATATATATATGCTTGTATGTATGTATGACTCAAAAGACATCTGACTGACACCGCTGCAAAGATGCGTGCGACTGGCGAAGTAGATTTGACCGATACCAATAATAGAACCAACGTCATTACTCAAATCAATATTGTCGTCTTCGGCGTATCAGTAACATCTATGGCCATTCATTGCAATCGTTTTTACCATCGTACAAATAATCGCTTTTTTATGCTGTTCGCTGCTATGCAGAACCAATCGTAGTATAGTATTTAAAGAAGATGTCCGAGCTGCCATGAAACGAGAGGCAGAGCAAAGCAAATGGTAATATTTCCAAGATCTTCTAGCAGCAGCAGCATCAGAACAACAGACCATCCAATGACGACAGTATCTGGGCGACGAGGTTGGCGTCGATGCCGGCGACAACGGTGAAATTGTAGATGTAATACGAAGGCTTAAGGAAGATTCGTGCGCGAAGAAATCCCTTTTCATCTCCCGCCAACCGTACCGGCTGGTCAAGAGTCGGGCACTCGTACGGACCCACGGAGCGATAGAGCGTCGTGCATCAATACTAACGTGCAAACTAAACGTACAACATACAGAGCTGCGCTTTTTCACAGATGCTCCAAACAAAATCGATACATCTTATTGATAGATCTATGTGACCCGATAAATTAGTGTTTTTACGGTGTCTAAGCGACGGATGTCGACATCGTCCGTTATTGTTATTATCTTGGTTTGGCTGTATCTTTTCTTGTTACTTTGCGTTTTTTGCTGATGATGACCAGTCCGTCCCTGCTCGGAAAGCCAGAAAAAACAAAAACCACCGTCTGGTTTATACCAATCGTTTTTCCCTGTTTGGCTGTACCTTTTCTTGTTACTTTGCGTTTTTTTGCTGATGATGACCAATCCGTCGCTGCTCGGAAAGTCAGAAAAAACAAAGACTACCGTCTGCTTTGAACCAATCGTTTTTCCCTGTTTGGCAGAGCATTGAACGAAAACACAATGCGCAGAGGAAGTCGTGGGTTTCATACGTACGACGAAGACAATAAATCGAGTGTACTTTTTAGTCAGTCAGTTCGAATAGAGGAACGGACTCTTTGCTTCTTTCAATGGAAAAGAGTTTAACCCTGTCGTACAACCATAGTAACAGTAACATACTATCGTAAGCTTCATCTCTGATGGAAACAAACAAAAAAGATCTAGCTCGCACTAGGGGATTACTATCTGTCAATGTCGCCCAGATTTGTCCTTCGTGCCTCTTAATATTCGTGAAGTTTTTTTCTGCGTTAAAGATGAGTGATTTTGCGCATGTGCTGGAAGATGGTCTACGGAAATCGATTTCTTTTTAAATGACCCATTAATTATGGATTCAGCCACTCAGTCATTATAACTTGCTAGGCAATACAGCACTACTTTAACAGTGATCAATTTGAAGAGATAGAAAAAAATTGAATTAAGTAAGAATTGAACGTTCTTATGTTCCCCAACAGTGAAGCGTTCACGGATGCTAGTGAATATCCACGTACCGTAAAGCACCGATCATTTATTAGACATCCAGTTGTTATCTTAACTTTTCAGCTAATGAATTGTAACGTCGGGCGTAACAGCAGTTCAATGATAGAAACCTATACATTGATATGAGCAGGCGTGCTTCGTATTAGGAGTTGTTCCAGTCCATTTGGTCAATTTGGTTGATCCTGCCAGCACTCAAGTTATTGATAGCGATTTCCCACCTTAGCAAATACGACACGAACTGAGAGGCAGTTTCATAAATTTAAAGTTAAGTTCGGGAAATAATAAAATCGATTATCCACCAGTTCCAAATGGATGGTAATGTATATAAAATTGGGTGATACAAGGCTGGGATGATTGTTCAAGAATAATGTACGTATCCGACAGCGTGCAATAGTATTGTGAGATTCTATATCGATATGTTACAACATTCACTGGACCTAAGTTAAAGACGATAGCTGCTATCTAAGTTGTATAATGTTCGTTCATCCAACTTCGTCGGGTCCTCACTTTTACCGGAAGGCGTATAATGATTTAGGCTTAAGTGACGCGAAAAGTCGTTCATAATATATTAGGAAACATTGAGTTAATCCTTTTCACGCACTTACTGAACTAGGTTGGATGTTCCGCGCATTCGTGTTGATGAAAGCTGCAAAAGTAAAAGAATGTTATACTTTATATGGCGGCAAAACTTTAATTGCTTCCTTTTGAGCTATGTCCAACTTAATTGAACTTTAGATACAGCTCGAGTTACGTGTAACTTATAGTTGTATCTATATTGAAGTAGATTAAACCACTGAACATATTTCAAATATAAAAGATTAACTATAACGTGCAACGGAGCATCGGATATCGAATCTGTCGACAACGTCGATGGCTGTTCCGTTCGAGGACCTAATGGCTAAATCTCTTTTCAGCTAACCGCGAGTCCGGATTGCTTCGATGGCAATCAGTCGTTGATATGATCCGCGTTGCGGCTTCTCGTGCTCTACCAGTCTACCAGAAGCTCACCAGTAAATTTTTAAAAGTCGATTTTATTAAATGCCTTTTACTGGCTAAGTTATTTTTCTCATACATTAACTATGCATCGAAGCGAGGCCATTCTTAGTAATACTATACATTATTCAATTGTGAGCGCCTAGTGTTTGATTCTTGTGAACTTATTTGTATGGCCAATCATAATTTGCAAGTTATGAAAAGCGATTTTTTCGCCGGATCTTTATGCGCTGCTGCTAACCAGGTTGTTGTTTGCTCACTTGCGTATGTAGGACAAGTGGACCAGTCGAACGCCCCTATTTTCGTTGGATAGGCCTAAATCCTGTAACACGACTGTAACAGTTTCAAAGTCCTTGTGCGTCAGCTACCGTCCTCATGTGCAAAATTATTTTACCGGCGAAGAAGAAGCAGCAAGCAAAAATAGATGTTTACGCATGCGCTCCATTCGATGCCTGCTAGGTGTGCAGAAGATGCAGCTGAAGGGCCTTAATCAGGATGACGAAGACAAAGCAAAAAGGACTATGCTGCGACTCTTACTGCTCGTGCTGTTTGGATACGGGCAAACACTGTCCAGGAAAAACTGGCTAGCAGTCTGCAGAGGAGATCCTGTTTTTTTAAGATATTTTTGCATGCAGAAATGTATTAAATAAGCTCAATCAACGAACAGGGCAGTGGTCACTCGCGCACTACGTTCACCGGCCGGATCTGGCACGCTACGCTCGTTTTTTTTTGTGGATATCACCTATGGACGCGTAGAGCAGCAGAAAGTCAAACGCGGGTCGTAGCTACTTCGGGCCGAATCAACAGAATCAGGAAAACATCGGTACCAAGCGCAGCGTACGACGGAGGTGTTTTCCCGCAAGCGATGGCGACATCGGAAGTACAGCTAATTTCACCTATCCACGAAGACAAGCAAATACATATGCATTCACCATCCTTGTATGCATAAAAATGATCATTTCCTGTATGAACCATACGCCCGTTCAAAGATAAGTAAAGCAGAAACATTTCAGCACCATTGTGAGCCTACGCACTGGAGCTTCATCGCTAGCATGGACGGCTACGATCAGTCATTGAGTGATAGGGCTACGCCACGAACGACTTCAGCCAACGAGCAACTACTTAGATGCAAATTAATCACGAGAAACTTTGGCTTTCTGTTAACTGACATTTTATCGTTTTTCATCCATTGTCGTCCGCCACCGTAACCAAGCCCCTAACGAGTCGTCTGCTTTCGGTCGTGTTGTTCTGTTGCTATCGTCAGCTGTGGCTAGAGCCACTGATGCTGCTGGCTGCTGGCCGCGCACACATGTTCTATTGTGGTAAGCCAGTCAGGGTTGTTAAAGCACTGCGATGTTTATCATCAATTCTGCCTAATGACGGCAATGTCAGCGTCCTTGTTTCGACAGCATCTCTCGGGCCGCGACGATGTCGCCCGAGCATGGGCAATAAAAATCGTGGCTACAACGACTCGCGAAGACTTTGACTGCTAGTTAGTCTCGTGTCCTACTGTTTCTGCATTCGACTTGTCCGTTATTGGACTACGCTGTCGTAATGCCCTTACGCGATTTGCAGCGAAAGGGCCCCCCTAGCTAGGCAGCTATTGTTCACTCTATCTCTGTGTACGGCATGGCCTAGCGAAAATCTGTGTCTGCGAAACATTATTTACAAGTACCTATATAATACGGCTATATATCGCCGATTCTCCAGTCTGGAGTGCTCGTGCAGGCCGAACCTATTGAAACTACAATACACGATGCCTCATAAGTGTGAGTCTGTCTGTCTACATGTAACAGCACGTCCGCCTACTCTGGCGAACGGGCCGGCAACAGAGCTGAACATTAAACATGATAGGGCGGCCTTATTGTGATGCGATATGAGAATATTTTGCAGGGGATCTTATATTGAGGCATCATCAAAGTTGCGGAGACGAGGTGGCTATGGGCTGTGAACACGTCGATCACACGGGCAACGTGAAAGGTTATCACAGATGAATAGCCTGATCCTCCAAGGATCTTATCACGTCGTTATTTACGAACACCTAACTGTGTATGTGTGTTGGGGTATTTCCGATTCTGCTACTGCATTTATAGTAGCAAATATTGCCAGTATGATAAAGATCATAGTATACCACTTTATACTATCGTTATTATACACAGCTCTGATTAATTGCTACCCATTGAAACTCGTACGTACGATGTGAATGAATCAAGGTTACGCGGCGGTTGATTTTTTCTTACATTTACATAAATGTATATGATATTTGTATCGCCCTACAGTCCGGGAGGGCTACATGGCGCAACGTAATGATAGAGCGAGTGGATGTTTCCTCTGTGCGCATCCGCTGAAAGCGTCCACCTTTCGATGACAGGATGAAAAAAAGTTGGCGACGCTTCTTTATCACTTCTCTTATGATTCCTGCGCTTACAACGTTTCGCAACAATATTCGTCTCGTCATTCTTTTGATCGTTCCGTAGTTGTCGAGAAATGACAACTGCAGAACTTGCAGCATACGAGACCTGCAGCTAAACTTTTGGGATTTTATTATAGTGTAGTAGTTGTAAAAGTCAATTTGGACGGATCCTTTTTTTCTGTCACACAGCCCGCCAAGGATGCCAGCCTGTACTAGTACTATTTGCCGTAGCCAGTGAAAGATGTTTTGGCTCTCTTTCCGGGATTTCCTGACACATTCTCCCACATCATTACACGAACGCGTTATACATGTGTTCATAACTAGCTATGCTGGATTATCGCACCATGAGCACAACACGGTAAAGTTAGGGCCTGGTTGTTAATAGAAAAACATCGCATCTACAGTTTATCTTGTTTGGCTTCGACCTTTTTGTCACGAATCAGATAGTCGAATGCTTAGAAAGAACTTCTTCCGCAAAGCGCAATAACTGTGCACTCAAAATTTGTTTACTTCCTCAAGGTGTTTATTCTAAGGGCTGAAATCTTCCAAACGCGATACTTTTGCAATGAGCAGAAGTTGAAAACACTAATAGTTAGAAAGACTCAACTGGGAATCGAACCCGACATTTCATGGTTAATCGTGCAGTTTTTCACGCACCTCGCTAGTCTCCGGGTATGCTTAACGCGTCGAATATCTTTAACCGCTAAGTGTTACTTATTACGTTAGTTCGATTCTCGATCCATTTGTCAGTCTTAGTAAGTGATTAAGAAGCGCTTTTATCTGCCTAATAGAACTATTACGGATGGCCTGACGCACATAATAGTCGTCTGGTTAGAACAGGCGCAATATTTTGTTTGTGCATGATTTCTTGCCATTGTGTCCGCTGGCCTGCCCGTACTGTCGTTCATTAAAACAGATCTATTGGTAAAAAAAAAAAAAGAAAAAAAAGAACCTGGTGTACGTATTCTGTAATATTGTCTTAAAAGGACGTTGCAACATAAACTGTTTCGCCATCCCGTCGAACGTTCAAGATATGGACTGGCAGCTCGAGGCACAAACACGATTCGTCACCAGACAGTATTCACTAGTGACCTCTACAGTTACGACGAAATCCTTTTATGTCTTACTTCGAACAGCATTTTATTGGTACCTCACGAGTAGAGTTTCCGTCGTTATCTTGCTTGTCTGTTCGTAGTTCCGTTCATTAGCAGCTTGATTTTTCGTTGTTGTTTTCGTGACAGCAAATAAGTAACGGGTGCAATTGGCTAGTAAAAGACATAGGCAACCAATAACACGATACCCAATATGCATCGTCGTTCAATCATCGAATCGAAAAAAACGCATAGGTAGAGACAAACGCTGTTTTATGATAACAACCCGTCCGTTTCAATGTACGATATATATATATATATATATATAGTCAAATTGTTTATTTATGACAGCAGTAACGGAGAGGCGAATCATGCAAATGACGAGTATGAAACGAGTCGAGAATTTTGAACGTGGCATCGTCCAGGACAAAATCGGATCATGTTATAACGCCTGCCGTAACCCTACTATGCTAAAAGCAGCAAAAAGCTGTTGACGTTTGAAAGAGATGAAGGCGGTCGCGGACGTACCGATCGTTCTGGTTGTTGCCAACCCGTACTATAATTATTAGTGATTGTGTCAGATTGACTTTTTTGTGGCGCTGCCAAACGGCTACTGGTCCTATACCCGTTATGGCACAGTTTGTCCATTACCAAAACTTAGGCACCGATGATGAGGTGGATGTGGTCTAGATTCGAAATCGGCCGTAGACACAGTTCGCTTCGTGCTGGTAAACGTCTATCGTCTGACACCTAGCGAAGGTAGTACCGGACGTAAGACTCATTGTTTGCATTTATTTATATGGTTCTATCAAACGATAGCGACAAACGATTCTATGCATTAGTTCGCTAATGAGACATCGGACCAACTCGGTTTTCGTTGTGAATATAATTGTTGCTACCGTCCGTAGCACAATGAATGAGTATAGGAGCATAGGAACGAACACCACGACACGCGGTGTTCATCATATTCATTCGATGCGTGATAGTATTGAGATGACCTGGTCATTCGGCTAAGAAAACAACGTTTTCAACAAATCTAGAAACAACTGGAAAAACAGGACGACTTCCTAAAACAAGCATACATATCTGATTAAAATAAGAAAAAACTGTTGATTATACAATAATTATAGTATCTTCTCTTGATTTCTTCAAGCCACATCTGCTAGCATAGTGGTGGCAGCATCGTCGCGATAGCAAAAGTGCAAAGTTGACAACTTGTCATACCGCCCACAAATCTGTGTAAATACTTGTGTATATATATATATATATATATATATATATATATATATATATATATATATATATAGAATCACTAATTACTTTCAAAATACTATTTCTTTGCTCGAATCCGCAAATGGCATGCCGGTAGTAACTACGCGTCAAGCGATATTGTTAACTCGTTAAAGTGTCACTTAATTCAAACTCAGTCCAAAAAGCGGTTAAATCTTACGCCGATAGTATTCTATAAGTTTGGCAAATATAAGAATTCAGAACGAAACAAAACTCCAAAACCACTAACTGGTGAGGCTTATTTGGAAGACCCAATCAACGACTCATACTTTCCTCTCCAAGACGGCTGTTAATTTGCGTATCAAAAATGGCTGTCTGAGCCATTTTAATAGATTTCTAAGCCCTTCAAACTGAAACCGATAGAATATTTTCTTCAAAACCGCATAAAGGTGACAAATATGTAATAAAAAAAAATTGTTAATTCTGAACAAAGAACACCAATTTTGGCTCATCGAGATATTGAATAACTTCGCTTAAATTGCATGACACATTTTCTAGGAAGTTCTAGAAAGAAACAGATTCTTTGCTAATGCCAAGAATGGCGGACGAACGTAGGCCAGTTACGATAAACAGCCTGCCAAAATTAGTCCTAGTCTAGGTGTTACACGCTGCATACATCGACCCTCAAAACTTCTAGAGGCTTTCATTTATATGCCGTAATGATACCGATTAATTGTCACGCTTCTATCAGAGGTCGATGATAGAGTAATCATAGCCAGAAGAAGTGGTTTATAACGTTTAATTGTGCGTTTGTCTACACTACAGCTGGAAACAATCCTGAGAAACGTATTATCTTTTGGGGGCGCTAATTTCTGAGCTTTTTCGGTTCGGTCGTTACTATAGAGTAGAATAAAGTAGAAAATAGTCTGTACTAGTCAGCGACACGCGAATGAGTCATCGAAAAGTGACGTCGTTATCATACAGATGAAGGCTTTCATGTAATCTTGTACATAGACGACAGTCTTGTTCATGACTGCATCATTATATAGCCAAATTTGTTCCACGAACAGACCACCGTTTAAAAACATCTTCGTACGTTTATTAGATGCAATCAAATTAGGGGGCGTTATCAAACGTGTTGCAACATCAATCCAACGGGGCAGACAATGTTAATGTCAAAGCAACAAGCTGCCGTAGCTAATTTTTAGAAAAGTATTCTACTATAGAAGTTATCAGACCGGAGGAAGTATGCCCTAACCATAGAAGCGATCTAATATATTTTCTCGCTCAGCCACGTGCTAACTAATTACTGATGCAGTCCAGTAATTAGATGAGATTCTAGTACCTAACCAATGAGGTTACCGTTCGTATGAATGCATATATTACACGATTGCCTGTATCAGAATCATCTGGATAACGGTGGGAAGCCTTATGCGGAATATGTTTTGCAAGCGGATTGTCGAAGCACGTACTGAGCCCCCGTCGGACATGGTATGGATCCGAATGCTGTTACTGCTCTATAGCAGTACCATATGAGCTACTTGTCGATATCGTTCTGTGAAACCCAATTACTATTTACATGATTACTAGCATACCTCGATAATGTTAAAAAGATGAAAACACATAACCCAGTAATAATGATGTTATTATTAAGAGCTATGACTGTTTCGTCACTGACGTCAAAATGGGTCAGACAAAATGGTGACCAGTCGCCACTGACCGAATCGAAGCGTAAATGACTAATAAATGTAAACGGTAGTAAACATTTTAGCATCGATTCAATGTTTGCCAGGATCAAATCTGAACGTAATATATATGTACATCTATCTACCTACTACTACACTGTTGTTCGAATACCCTGTGAGTGATATTTTCCCATAGTGTCATTGATTTCAGCCGGTCCAATGCGTACGACTGCACGCTCATAGCGTGCCATTTCTGTGGACTGTCACCGGTTAGCTCGACAGCCCGTCTCCGAGCAGCCATAACTTGGGAGATGCTGACAAGGTGAAAGTGACGCATATATTTGTGGGAAGACAAGACCTGGCGGGGAACGTAAGTAAGTTATTGTTTTTCTGATTGTATTTTTGTTTCTAACAGCCTTTAACTCGTCGCACTACTTGCCATTACTCAAAACGAATTGATCAGCCAATCATGAGAAACGCATGAATCAATCGAGCCATAAATGGCAATATCTTGGGGTCTATAAGAATCCATTGGCTATGTTACGTGACAGTAAACTAGTGACGCGCCATTGCTCTACTGCTAGTAGAAATGATGTGTGGCCTTCTTTTCGTAAGACTAACCTAAGAATAATAACGAAACGTAGATATCAATCCTTTTTCGAATTGTGGACGATAGAATTAGACCATAGAAATAATGGTTTAATCGATTCGTATCAGCTGAAAATCTGTTAACCATGAAACCGAAGACTGATTTGTTAAATAAAAATGTTTATCACAAACATTCTTCTTTCTTATGAGCTACAAACAATGTAATATTAACAGTTCTCCAAACTAGTTGGTCTTCAGGATGGACAGTGTTGGTTCTAGTCAGAACAATCCCGAAAATCAATCTGTAGGTATTAAAGGTCAAGCAATACTTTTGCCAGCAGCTTCACAAAAGTAACTTAAAGAGTTAACTAGTCAATTTCATAGCTCCCATGCATTGATAGAGCCGCAGCGCGGGTATCAATCGGTCCATTCGAGTAATGATTTTGCCGATCTCCAGAGAGGTAATCGCCCAGCTGCTATTGCTTCTGCAAATGAACGACGGAAGCAAATCGAACCGAGCTAGAGACCAGCATCACTTACATATATATCTGTATATATAATCATTATTAAACTCCAAAGTTGCGCACTTCATGAGCCGTATTGTAGAACGTATCAGGTCCTCGCTATTCATTGCCACTTAACAGTAACGCCAACTTTCCACAATGCCTCCTGACGTTTTTAACAGTGATATTATGCCCCAAGGTCGCGTTGACGTAAGTGATGATTGTAATGACGGCGTAATAATAATGCGTTTGGCGTCGTCGTTTATGCCAGCTAATTTGCATGATATCCATCGTAGTAGTGTGGTGTTTGCCCTCTATGGTATTTCTAGTAGATGGAGATTCTCATAGTCCGACGTACTTCGTCTAATCGGCGTGACTAGCACCCATGTAAAAAAGGCCTGTACTACGATGCAGTGTATGTGCGTGGCTATCCTTTATTTGGTGTTCCTTAACGCTAACAAAGGAAGTAAATAAAGCAATGACACTTTGGTTGCGCATACAGTTAAGGTTCAGTCATTCTCAAACGATCACGCACACGCGTTACCCCGGTGATCCATGTTATGATGCTATTTATATTTTCGAATTGTTTTCTAGGTATTTTTTGGCCATTTCTGTGCAGTTGTTGTTAAATCGCCGTTGAAAGCGTCAGCGCAGAGTAGAAACTACAAGCGTCGCTCTAAAAAACGCATAGTGCTTATATAATTAAGGTTAGCAGGTATGGCCACCCGCTTAGTGATGCGGTGTGCCGCTTGTCACCGTCATGCGATATGGGAGCCACTGAAAAAGAGTACGCCGGATGCGGGTATCATTTCTGGAAAACGGTTGACTTGTTTCGTATCTGGCCTATGCAGAAACATTTAAACATAAAACCTCTCCGGTGGTATTGCTCTGGCAAAAAATTTAATTGACGTGGGAAACCTTTTCTAATTAAGATAAAAACAGACCTTGAGCGTATCGACTAAAAAGAGCGCTTAACATAATTGCCGTCCAATTGCTCTACTTTACCTCCATTGTTTAGAACAAATCGTCATTTGCTTCATGTTAGTTCCGTACACTATAGGAAAAAGTGATGGAACCAAGCACGTCAAGATGGCCTCACCTTAACGAATCGATGACCCCCAACTTCGACTCACATTGATACATGCAGGCTCAAGCGAGAATAAAGAGCAAGCGTTTTGCTTTTTCGTTCGTGCGCGCTGTCCTGTCATTCTTCGTTAACAACGAACAGTTCGTTACTCGAGTGGCCAAAAAGGGACTCACAGCTCGCGCTATATATGTACGTATATATAATGTTTTTGCGTTCAAAATGTGCCTTCGTCAGGCGCACTAGCTTCGCCGTACGAGAAATGCAGACAAACGATGAACACGGCGAGCTACGCGACAAGGTGATATAAACGATGATTGCGATAAAGGCAAAAACGGGAAACAAAGCAAGCGTACGGAATATAGTGGATAACTATTGGTATCGAGCCACGTGGCGAGGCTGATTTCCGAAGCAGCGACCGAAGGAGCGGCACTTTTTGGTGGCCGAAACGAATCCGCGATGATAGAAACTGTCGGATATGTAGAGCTTTTGGGATTCTGCTATGACTAGTGTAAGCATCGAACGGCAAAATGCACGATGGCAATTATCACCAGTGGTGGCATCTGAATGTGGTGATTTCTGCGGTCATAGACGGGGTTATATTGCCATGATACGAAGACAATGTCGCCGAATAACATATCCGTTGTTAGTTTGCCGTCTGAATGCTCAACATGCAAGATATCTACGGGAGTGTGACCCGTGCTAAATGTCAGTGGACTAAGGCCAGTATGATTCCTGCGTTTGAGGAACATTTACTTGGATTTAACCGATGTGAAGGTGTAACACTGGCTTTACTAGCATTTAACGGCTTGCTACATGGATTATTAATACAGTATATTATATGTATTCACTACGTAACAGCAGTTAGCCGTCAGAATCATACTTAACGGTACAATACATGGAAATAGTATTGATGCACGAGAAAAGTTTTTTTCTAAAACAGAGTGTCCGCCTTGAGTTATAATTTCAAAGTCAACTTGCTTTGTGTTGAACCTAGATTCCCGGCGGCTGGTATTATACATCTGGCTAATGATCACAGTCATTTGGAAAACATCGTTACCAATAGTGGTGTTGTCTAACTGGGGCATTAAATATCAAGTAGAAGTGTCTTTTTCTAAGCGAAACTGTGGATTTGTACTTGAGAAGCTGTAAATAATAATTTTCAAATCGTTTCACTGTCTGTACACTTAATGTTTGCTGCTTTTCTTCTATGCACGGCTGCCCCGCAGAGTTTGGCATCCCTCTCTAAATGTCCACTCAAGATTAAAAACTAAAATTGGCTGGCGAGGACTACAGATCCCCCTCTGCAAGCGGATAAATTCTGATATGGTTTCGTACTTTTTTTTTTATCACAACCATCGCAATTCCTTGTCGGCTTCCCCCTAACGCTTAACACTGTCGACCATTTTACCCGTGTGAAATTCATGTCTTACTTTACATCGATTGCTTTTTCCTTGGCCTAAAGTTCTGCCAATTATCCTGTTCTGGCAGTAAAATAGATTATTATAACAAATCTGCATTGCTGAATTACGTCAGCCAGTTTTTTTGTCATAAACACATACACACAAAAAATAGTAATACTTCATATGTACGTGCTTCTAGCCGAGAATTCCCTTTTTAAAAGATATAAATGTCGTTCAGTGTCATTTTCCCATGCCGTGTGCCGCTTTCCTGAAGTACTTTGACCTGCGTTGGTGTAACCTCATCTACTATCTTCCGCTGATGCAGACAGCTGGTCGTGTTTGCATGCCGAAAACTGAGCACCCACAAGCACCGAACGGCTCAGGTAGTCAAAAGAGGCACTGAACGCTGGGCATTGGCCGGCAAAAGTCGTTGTCATTCGAATCTGCCACAGGACCAGACTACGGTATGGAGTCAACTATCTCCCTTTACCCCTCAATCATGTAATCCACTAAATAACGCCATTCGGACAAAGATTATTTTTTTACTGCTATTTTACTTGCTTAGTATAGCAAACAGGTCGCCACCTGCCCTACCTAGATTCTTAACTGCTATAGAAACTATTGGAGCAAACAATGCAGGATCCCGACCATGGGCAACGATGTGGTTGCCGTTGCTCCCTATAGTTGATAACACTGTTAACCACTACTGTGCAGCTGTTATTCTTTGCGCGAGATGACGTTGCCACAGTTTCTTCCCGTCGTCATCTTCTTATTCTGCAACAGATTTTCTTTACTTGTGGATTCTCCCCAAACCCCGATCCCTTCAGCAGCCGCCATCCGTTTTGTTAGATATTTGGAGCGGGTACAACAAGCTATGACCGAAGCTGCTGACAACATGGGTAACAATGCAACGGTCGTAAGAATAGATGAGAGGCGGATCAAGATAGTTAATATCAGTAGCAACGAAAAATCAAGCCCTTGGCCTTTCGTTTATTCCTATCCGTTAGCTACTGCGTAGCCAAAAGAAAACGAGCTTTGCTTAAATCAAAAAAGGGTTTCGAAAAGCGCGGGACAAAAAGATCGGGAGAAGAGAGGGAGAGGGCTCAGAAATAGATCGGAAACGTCTACGCTTACTTTCTTCAGAGCCACAGCCGCGGGCGGGCTACGACATGTATCAACTGGGCACTCACGACGGTTAAGGATAGCAAAGCGAATGGAAATAACAAGTAGATTATGTTGAAAAGCTTAATTTCAACACGTGGCTTTGCTTCGCCTTACGTCGTCTTCTTTTCGGACTGTCTAAGTGTGACCTGCAAGCACTGCCTCCGACCGCATGACCACTGACTATCCCCTACAAATTTTCGCTCCATATATATATATATACGTGGTTTCTGAGTTTCAATAATAACAAATAGAAGAACTCGTGTTATGTTACCCATCTATCTGTCACACACACACACACACACACACACACGCACATATATACATGCTCACCACTGCTGTTCAGGTAGAAAAACACATAAAATGAACAACGAAATCGCCTTTCCGTCACGACCGAGTGGCGCGTCCGAAAACCAGACCCCATAAAGTGCGGAGCTATTTAGAACATAGATCACGTGTAGAGATGCTATTTGTAACTTTGATATGTGAATCTAACTTGTGAAGGGCTGGGTTGGTTTTCTTCGCTGTTGATTGCGCAACTTGGACGACCAGAACGTGTCAAAATGAAAAACATTTCTTGAAAGGGTGAACAGCGACGTGTTGGCGCTATGTGTCGCACTTTAAAATAAAGAATGGCGAGACTCAAAAAGCCGCTTAACATTAGTAGACTCCTCACTAGACCTTGTCGTCTAATGCGCGATATCAGCTAGAGGAAATTTATGCTGTTCCACATTGTCCACGCCTCAAAGAAAATAGATCTACTACTGAATTATGATTATACACAGAAATCAGGAACGTGACAGAACTAAAAACGCAAAATAACAAACTAAAACGTTTGGACTTGACTTAAGTCCTATCGCACAGTTTTAGAGAGGGATTTAGAATTGTTTCTCTAAAGGAACGGCACTGTACGTTCCCATAGTTCCCTTTTCAAGCACGACGGATTTATATGGACTCTCCACTCACGTTTAACCATCAAATGATCTGCCGAATTTAAATAAGTAAATCTATCAAATAGTGAAGAATACATACCAGCAAGTGCAAAAACATTAGTGATCTAATGCCTAGATTATAACCTTCATATATGTATATATTAGCGTCCGTTAAAATGGTTCGCATCAGTAGAAGCATAAACAGGCCCGTATTTCCAGTTTTACTATATGTCTGGCTAGATTCCACAATGTCAGCGTAACCGTACTTTAACTTCCGAATTTCTCGATGCTGCTGAATAAAAAAGACGCATTTTACAAGGATAATTTTGCACGTTCAAATCACCACATACTCCTCGCATTCTATTTCAGTCCTCCCTGATCCTTTATAAAGGCCTCTGTCGACACGAAACTAATTGTAACCTGGGTCAAAATAGATATTAGCTGTCATTATATCGTTATAACTAGAAGAAATTTTACGATTGTCCATAGCAGTCATCCGTGTGATCCGCTGTTATAGTGCTGATGTCGAAACCCTCTTTCGACAAACTATCGCACTTCGCCTATTGCCGTTGGGTGCCACATTCTGCGGCCATAGCTGTTACTGTGCATTTTGTGTTTCAGCAGCCCTCTTACCAAGCAACTGTAGTCGCTGTGCGAACCGGCTGTCAAACTCCAGGGATTTTCACAAAAAAGAGTTGGAACTTGCCAATAAGAGCTGTCCTTGTATAATTATCTGTTGCAGGCTTGGGAACTTCGTGGACGGCGCTTATTTGACTGCATGAAATTTTCTTGAGTCGATAAAGAACAACGAAGCAAAAGCTGTTGACAAATACGTTCTGTACCATTAAATTATTATTAGCATCTTTTAAACATGTAAGCTATAACTATATCATTGCTGGCTGGAAGGCGCCACAAGAGCGCTGAAAAAAGACAAGCCCGTCAATATTTCTGAACTGTACAATGATTGTCAATTGATTATTATCTATTCACGTTTACAAACGGCGACAACACATCGTTGAACGGCGACACTGCCAGGTTGTTATTCGGACAAATTAGAATCATTGCTGAATGAAGCTGGACCAGCAAACAAGTATAGTCTCAAATATGCGTATGCCAGAAGCCGTTTACCCCCTTCTATTAATTAATGGGTTGGCGCACAAGCAGCGGCAGAAGCGTCGACGTTCGTGTGCCAGCTCACATAACTGATTCTTGGGGTTCATTCGTCGTTGTGTGACGTTATTATTGGTCTGCCATATGGACAGACGAACAGATCAACTGTCCGCCAGAAAACGCGCGCATACATGTATGTACGTGGCAGGTCCATTGTCGACGCAGAAGCTGTCAGGGGAACCGTGACATTGACCGAAACAGCCGACACAATTAGAACATCAGCGATAGTTATAACAGGTCGCAAACGGCTCCAGCCTCGAAAAGGCCGACACTGCCATGAGCATCCTGGCAGATAGCAATCGTCCACGCGGACAGCTGTATCGTGGACCCTGCCATCAGGAAAAGCGACAGCAGCGCCTCTAGTATTTAAGTCACTCGAATGTCCCGCACGTAATTGTATCTCGCTGGCCACCAATAGTGAGCAGTAAGTGCCGTCGTAGAAAAGCCTGCCAGAGGTGTCTACAATCGTATTACTTATGCTCAATCTATACATCCTCTTCCTATTTTGAATAACAGAGGTCCGATGATCGGCTCATGTATCCCTACTACTGTTTGCATCCAGAGGTTTGTCAGCGGCGTCTATGAAGGACGCGCCGCTGTCACCGTCATAATAACGTCACATAATATACGCAGGAGAAGCACTGGTACGTTGTTTGAAAGCGCGTCAGGGCGTTTTTCATTTGTCGTCCCTGGTCAACGCCGAAGTTACCTCCGATAAAATCAAGCGTATTGATCGGGCCATACAAAACAACAACATTAACATAAGCGAGCCCAGTTATGCCAGCAGCTGTCTGTATGTGTCGTGGGTGTATGGGGAAGCGGCTGAGCAATCAAAGTGATAGTGGTAACGGTCTATGCATTGTAAAGAAGGAAAAAAAGAAATACGCTGAATATTTTTAAGAAGGCGAACGAGTGAGCCGACGGTTAGCCAGTTTACTTATTGCCAATGATGCGGATGACAGAGTTGTCGTGACGAAGATGGTGGACTGAGAAGACAAAACTCACTAAATCCTGTCGCTGCTACGGAGCTGCACCATATTGACTGCCGCTCAAACGTATTAGTACTACAATGACAAACAACAAAAAGATTCTGAAACATACAAACAATTACCTGCCACACAAAAAGAAAGGTTTAGAAAGTAGTGCTTGTTTCATTGAGTAATGTGTGTAGTAAAATTTCGTTGTTGGGAGAAAGGATAGAGTGGAGGTCTGTGAGATTAAAAAGCAACAGGAGCAGGAGCAACAATTCGATCGATATAAAATAAATGGCAGATTCTGGCATAACGCTCTAGATGAGTTCGAAAAATGGGTGAAAGAGAAGTAAAAATAACAGTAAATTTACCATTTCTTGGAGTTTACTCTGTTGGGCTCCACAAAGACAGCGTTCCATAGTGGTAAAAAGAGTCCGCTCTTTTTAAGCGCGGTTAGCGGCAGAATTGAACGTACATAACGTACGTTGGAAAGCACCTGAAGCGCAGCCCATAAATCCAACGTCAGCCGCGCTCAGTGGCACTTCTGTTAGCTCCGTTTATCCGACAAGACAAACATATAAATTCAATAAGCATTGTGATCCATGCAGCTTGATGAAGGGTCGCAGTTTAGTGATTACTTAAAAAGCTTAAATAATAATATTGATACATTTCTTGCGAGGCAAACTCCGTTCTTCTCCAACATCTGGCAGTAACAGTAAAACTCTACCGCTGAGATCTATCACGCGTTACTATCACTAACCGCTATCAAATTGAGATCCAGGATTGGCCACGAGTCTTTACTATGAACAGCGAGTTAATACATACATGTGCAGATATTCAGTACTTGCCATGTAAACATGTAACTCTTGCATGGACATCTGCTTGAAGCTAGACGACTTCCGTTTACGATAAAAGAAAGAGGCCGAGCGCATGAGACGGTAGCACAATCACAGTTGATACGAATGCGTCGAAACCTTATCTAGCAACATCTCTATCATGGCGATGCATAAGTGGCCTAGGGGCACTTCTGTGCCTCCAGCTAGACCATTTGGACTTCGAAAATGTATAATAAATGTCTGACATATATATATATATATATATATATATATATATATATATACACGTTAGCTATGCGGTATTTCGAACAAAGAGAAAAGCCGGTTAATTGCTACGGTTAGGTTATATGTAACGGATGTGGCAGGCATCTGTCGATCGTATCAATAAGCCAGCAAATTACGATCCGTAATAATATACTAATGAGGCAAAAGGACTGAAAAGTTATCGCTTCACTGTGAGAGTTCACCCTGGGTAAACAGCCTACTCGAAGGAATATCAGTGCAGATTTATCTAATCCTAAATCGCTTCTGGGATAGTTTCGTTCTGAGCATATGTGGTAGTTGTAGTATTCCAAACATGTGTTTCAACCAGTGAACGTTAACGTTGAACAAAATTTCGAAAAATCGGTCAAACATATATTTAGCTACCGCTTTTCTTTGCTAGTTCTGAAACTATTGCTCTGTTACCACAGAAAATGAAACCTAGGCTCGCATGTTGAAATACTCCTTTGCTCTGGCACTGATAGCGCTGGAAGAATACTATCGACTTGTGCAAGCGCTTCTAGCCCATGTAAGAGTGCAACTGCGAATATGAATAGACCAATAGTTTCTGCGCTCCGGTGAGAATAGCGCCACAAAACGTCCGTGGTCTCCACTCGGACGGAAAAAAGTCAAGGACATTTAGGACAAAAGATGAAAAATTGCCGACAAGCAGTATTTAGCAGTTCTATGTCGCTAATGGCGGATACTTTTGCAGGCTCTTGACCATTAACGGCATCGACGGTTACAGCAATTGATATTAAGGCTGTTTAGGTCGATGAGCGTTGTGACCTACTTGCAGGCACCGGCGCAGCTGAACACTTGGCTGAAATGGATAAATCAACAGACGCTTCACTTGGGAGGCTTCGAAAGCGTTTACAACTATAGCCACTTCTGCTTTCCGCATTTGCCAGTTGGACAGGCGTTGCCTGCCGGACGTTCGACGCGCTTCTTTTCGCTTACCAACGCCCTTCGAGGAGATCATTGCTTCTTATTTTAAGCAGTACCTGGCGTAAGTATCGGAAAATCCATCCGTTATTGCAACGGTTCTTAGTATTTGAGAGATATGGAGAACATTTGGTATGACGCGGGTCCGCAATACACATGATCGTGTACTATAGAATATAAAAATCGATAAATGTTATCTAGGCAATAGATTTGTAAATAATAGAAAACACGCCATTCCCAGATGAGTGCGCACTAAGTTTCCGATATTTTGCTACACAGTCTATGCGTTATGTATCAGGGAAGGGTGCAATTCATGTTTGGTCTTTTACGTAGATAAGTGGTCGTTGACATTCACTAGAATTTATTAAATCCCAACCCGCAAGTCTGGCATGACAAGTTCACAATTTCTAATTATAATTATTGCTACCACTAATGTTAAACCTTTACTGATTTCAACATAAGGTGCACTAACCTAGAGATGCTCAAGAATTGAAATCTGCCTCAAAGTGTTTACTGACATGTAACGAACATGTCATTTCTGTCCTACAAACAGCAATTACAATTGTCTCGCATTGACATGGCCATTTTGCCTGCAGCTTAGGCCAAGCTGCAATAACAGTACAACGACTGTGACCTGCGTCTTCGGTATTTGCTGATAATAGCACTGCAAGGGTGTGGCTGAGGCGGCCGGAGGACACCAGCTTGTCAAGATTCTTCAGTAAGTAGGCCAACGGATATCTCGTCGTTGTCTAGTGACCCATATGATCTATCACAGACAAACATGGTAACGATGTGCATCTGCCGGCAGCATACTTCGCTTCACTTAAGAACTGAAGTACAAGCTGGCTCATTTGAAAGTTCAAAGGGACAGGAAGGCTCGTCCGGACGCACGAGAACTTATATGAACAAGGGACCACAAAAAGTTAATTAATCAATGCAGATATGGCTACTAAAGAAAACGCTCTCCTCTGGCAAAAACTCCTCATGCACATTGTGCCGTGTGGACCTTGATGGAACAAGTTTACTATCGTATTGGGAACATAGCAAAATATTAGTATAATTCAGCAGCCTCCTAGCAAACCCAGCGAGAAATAAAGATGCACTGCCAGTTGCGCACATTTGTCAGCAAAAAGTATCTAATAAAATAAAAGCAGATCGAACAATCTTATACTAATGTCAATCTTAACGTGTTTCCTCGCAGGCGGTCAAATCCACTTAAAAGTTTCTACCCAGCGCACGATTATTAACTGCTAGTAACAACCAGATGATCTAGTTTCGCGCAAGAGTCTTTCTGAAATCAAAAGACGTTTGGCCTGCCAGTAGCAAACGTTTAGGGACCGATTGACTCGGTAAGTATAGGGATGGTAACTAATCACAGCGGAGTCTCATGGCAGGATTCCAGAGATTGACGACATGACGCCGACGGTGGCGCCAGCGACATCTCCGAGGACAACAATGTTGTCGTCCGCGCTGCCACAACGGCTTTAGCTAACAGTGAAGAAGTTGTCCGAAGTCTTGCTGTCGTTACTTCGATGGAATACTACGTAAAAGCGGATCAATTGAATTTAATTCAATTTGTGCGTATTGCGATGACAGCCAAATCTTGATTTAACACAGCCGTCGCTACGGCCAAATAATAGTCCGCTATAACATTACACAGAAATAGGTGTATCGTACTGATAATGCCTCGTAATCTAGTCACAACAAAATAGACACCAGTCATTGCGTCTATGGATCGCCCTATAAATAACGTTGTAAGGAGCTCCCACTACTTTTTTTTATTCATTCCCGCCATTCAAATGAGATCTTTGCATCCGACGATCATTTGTTGTAACGGTTATCGAGTCACGGCGGACGACAAGAAACGAATTTCATCAGTCTGTTTAAAGTGTACGTTACAAGTTAACAGTAATATTGCATCGAGGAACGTCCACGTTGTCGACCTTAGTAATTGCCGGCATGTTCGGTTACTTATTATTCTGCGGAGCCACACAGCTAAACATTACTGGTGCACCATCGTTCCTGTCAGATCTGATCCTGATCAGAACATTAGATTGGAATGAGATCAACTTTTGTAGGCGATCAGAAGCGGGTCAGTTCTTGTTCGAGAAATTGCTTTCATCTGTCACAGATGTAATCCTGTGGCAATTTTAAACCCGATGTGGCCTCATGTTGCGCCGAGAACGGCTTGAAAATAGCTAAAAAAAAAGTAGCCTAAAGCTGTGGCTACATTTAAAGGCAAATGTAGATGTACGTGATACTACGTTTGCTGTTCTCCATGCTTACGGTATTCCTAATGAAAAATCACTAAATCTCTCCAGAAGCAGCCGTTAGTGACGGACAAGGTTAGTCGCTCTTAGAACTGTTCATTCGATACTGCACGTGCGTACGCGTTCTATTACATAACTAAGTAAAGCTATTTGCCGCTCAAGACCGGTTATAGTCATCGTAATACAGGTAGATATTCATATACTTCTATGCACACGTGCAGCGTGCGCTTCATCTGCGTGCTAAACCGCCTATCAAATGGTGTTTAACGCGGCCAAATACATTTGTTTGGTTACAGGCTGCGGAGGAAGGGAGGTCGACCAGAAAGGTCTGTCTTGGCCCATGTTCACCCCCCGACGACGACGTTAACACCGAAACCAGCACAAGATTCTCTCATATTGACAGTTGCAGCTAGAGATGGCTACAGTTATAGTAACTTTCAACTTGGGAAAGTAGGAATGGACGCCTCTAACATCGCCCAGCGACCGTCGACGCTCAGCTCACGCAATAGAGCTGGCACAGATCAGCATTGATACTGTGACGAAGACGATTCAGCGTGCAGTATTTAAAATTGGTGTCGGATAGACTCACGAGCTAACTGTGTAGGCACGTTAATAAGTACCTATATGTCTGTACCTCTATAAATATGCTTTGATATCGTTGCGTATGGTAGTTATCCTTGTCAAGTAACTTCTGCGGCTACCGTGACAACTTTTACTGTTGTTTCTAGCTGGTGCTATCAATCATGCTCTATAGCTGACTGTCGACCGCAAACGGCCCTTGACCGATGTGATTGGTTCTCGGTTCATTAACTTGTCCGCTGTTTACTTATATCGTTGTTATATATCATACAGAAATGATACGAGAACGACGAACACTAATTATGCAAATTCAGAATCGGCTTCAGATTTCGGCCTACCGAAACGACAGAAGAAGACATTTCGACAGAATTTAGCCAGAAGTTAGCGTGCCAACTAGTGGCGCATATGCGTACAGCATATGGAGCCAGATTAGTACAGTGGCTATATTCGTTGACGCAGTAAACCGTGTCCGAAAGAATAAACATTGGCTTGAACTAGGCAGTCGTAACGCGGCTTTTGACGCCTCGGAACAAAGAATACTTTGTCTTTTCCTATATATACGTTTCCATACAGCAGCAACAGGTAAATATAGTGGCTTTGAACTATTTCTATTATTGCCACTATTCTACTATTACGACAAAAGGTAGTATTTTTCGACAAAGGGGGTAGGTTGTATCGCATCTTGGCCTAATTCTCTGCGGCCACTAACCGGTTTCATTGTTAATAATACCATAATAGTTCAATATTTATTATGGAATTATTAACGAATAATTACGATTAATCGAATGTCAACGTGATTGCAAAAAAAGGTACATTTGTCTTACACGATCGAGTGAAGACAACCGTATCTTCTCGTTAAACTGAGGCTCCATCATTCGAGAGCACTGTCGATTAAATAGTTAAAGCAACTGATAATTTATCGTACGGTCGTAAATCTGTGCCACTTTAACCACAAAGCACATAAATTCTAGTAATTTTCATCACCAAACGTGATATATTTCGTTACCAGCAGTTAGTCTTCGCTAAAATCATTCCACCTAGTATAGCCACAAAAGACGATGTGTGCTATACCTAGACAGGTCTGAATATAACAGCGTATATCCTTCTCTTTCTATCTTGCTATGGCATGCCGTTACCCACTAAATTGTCTACTTTATATTGTATGTAGACATGGCATCCTCTTCCATTACCATCCCTGACTGTGGACAAATATATCCGAATCAAATTCGTAGGTGCCCAATTATTGTTCTATAGTAGTGCATACTTGAGAAACAAATCTTCCTAACATCAGATTACTTCCGGGACCTCTGGTTCACTGCGGCCTCATGCGTTAGCGGCGTGGCCACCGCCGCCGTCGCAGGCACCGTTTTCATCACCGCTACGGATCTCTGTTCTATATGACAGTATTATCATAGTTGTCATTAGCCCTGTCTCGTTTGCTTTTTCTTTTTAGATTGTTTTATCTCCGTATACGTTACTCCGTTTGCCTGTCTGTATTTTCGTTGACTTTATCAGCCCTTAAGTATATATACAGACAGCCATCTAGGCTGACACAAGGAGGTCCGCCAACGTCCAGAAACGTACACCGAAGGTCAACAAGGCCACTCCTTCGCGCAAGAGTACGTACACACGGTACTAACGAAGCGAGAAACAAAGACGACCTAATCTCGTACATAAAATGTCACTATTAACCGCCATCAAATAGACTGATAAGTACGCTGAGAGGTGTGCCGTTGT
The DNA here is from genome assembly GCF_002443255.2 of Varroa destructor. Classification (NCBI taxonomy): domain Eukaryota; kingdom Metazoa; phylum Arthropoda; class Arachnida; order Mesostigmata; family Varroidae; genus Varroa; species Varroa destructor. The sequence goes on from NW_019211455.1 coordinate 10,820,427, forward strand.
CTTGTATCTGTTCTGTCGCTTCCACAATTCTATTCTAAAGAATGATCGAGTGAATGAGCGTGAAATTGAAAGGATCCGGCGGATCGAGATTGACGCGTCTGACTCGCTTAGCGACGGGTCGCTGCTATGTTAATACATTTGTTAAGTATTAGGTCATTGTCTGACACGCTACTGCTTGCCTCGTTAAACAGTTGGACGAGTAAAAATGTCCAAAGCCCGCAAACGCAGTACACAGAATTTTGCTCGTTACCTATGAAATGTTTCGTTTTATGTAGATGAATACAGCTGCTGCGCTAGAAGGCTGCTTTAGGACCTGCTTACCCAGACCTAGCAATGCCATGGACCAATAAATTTCTTTGTTTACATGCTAATCATATGGAAGTGTATTTGAGTTGTAAGCACGTCTGGAAATCGGGAACCCTAATATGAACACAAGTTTAGAAATGTCAACAGGTTGGAGAGCTAATTCAAGTCACAAATATGGTAAATCTAATACGATTCAGTATAATCGTACGAGTTTCAAGCTCAAAATACGGACGTAACATGGATACGTCCGTATAATAGGGATTAGATTTGATTGAGAGGGCTAGCACCTAAGTAACTGAGCCTGCACACGATGTTCTATTTGACGGCAGATTATTACTACTATTGTTATTGCATGCGGTGTATCGACATCCTCCAATCACTCCTTCAAACGTTGAAATCAAATAGCACATCTCATAGTTTTCTCCGTGCGCAAGGCGTTGACCATTCATTCACTGCCGACAAATAAACAAATAGTTAGAAACTAAAGCTATCTTATTACCGTAGCAGACTAGATAAGCAGCTTGTGAGCCCTTATCTGGTCACTATATTGTGCGCTACTGTCCTTCTTGTTCACCGTGGCAAAGTTAAAAATCAGAAAAAAAACTTCTATATCGACTCGGTTCTGCCCACTATTATTACTACAGTTAGGTTTAGCCTAAGTTCACCCTCCGATAGCTACGCTGTTACGTGCAATCTTCGAACGTTCACAGCTTTGCAGTTAATTAAATCTATGGTGCAGCAACTTATTTTGGTGCGAATTAGGAGGCTAAATTAATGCAATCTTTGTCAAACACATCTAATCTAATGAGCAAGGTTAAATACGACATGCGCAAAAACAACGGCCCCGTCACATCAGTCTCTTAATGGGGTGATGATAATTACCTGCCTTCTACGTTTCTGTGATTGCTCCTTCACGGAAAATAAATAGCGACCCGAACGAAGGCGATCTTTTATCGTGGAACCCAAGTACGAAGTCACAGTTGCTAACAACATTTGCTAATTCGTGATTTTCTACAGGCTCGATCATATATTATAGTAATAATGCTAACTAGAATTCTGCGTCAATTAACAACGAGGTTTCTACATAAAAGTTAGGGGAAAAAAAAAAGAGCTAGACATATTGGCCTCGATGTACATATTTAGGTCCGCGCTCGTTAATTATCGTTCTTGTATCAACCACATTCATAGGAAAAAGAAAGAGGAAGATGAAGCAGTCCATGGTATGCTTTTCGATGTTTGTTCGTTTAATGGCTCAACCTCATGCGGCGTCTTCGTAACGAATCGACCATGGTAATTTACTCGAGAGCGTGTCAACGATTTCTTCCCTATATGTCCTGCAATGTATAGCTATCAGCGTCCGCCATAGAGATTCCCTCAGAGGTAGCAAGGGACAACGTACGAGCCAGTGTTCCAAGTAGGACAAAAGGCCAAAGCAAATCGTACGAATAAAGTCTTCTACAGTAGACTGCACTACACACATGCACATACACGCGTGCACACACACACACACATTCGCGCATGCAAATAATAGACGTATGTCAATTATTTTGTGTTGGCTATTGTTTGGCGTTCGGAATGCACAGCTACCCGTGATGACCTAATGCTGTTATTATTGGTTGCTCATAAACAATCCAGCCTGGACAATATCCTTCGATTTTAGTTGGCATTTTTATGATGTTTCATTGTTTACATACAGAAATCGCTTGTTTTTGTAGCGTATGTAGTGTTCAGCTGGTCGACGGGTAGCCGACTACTGCTGTGACTGTTGACACGGTCAATGTGTGAAATGTATCATCCAGCTAAAACTGCGGTGAGTCTTCATCTCGACTGAAGCGTTTTCTTTGGACTCTCTACCTTATTTGTTGTTTATCCACATGGAACACACTAATTTGAGAGAATTGTCAACGGACATATATTATAACATATGGCAGTGGGATGGAATGGCGTATATCATTTCACTATAGTTTTGTTACTAGTGTTGGGCAGACATAATCATAGTGGGCTCTGTACGTTACATCGAATTAATTATTTCCTATCTACGGCCGCTCAGTCTAGTATGAATACACCTACGTATATAAATACTTCGTCGTTTGATATCTGGTACTGCCTTCAGACGTCACTTCAGACGGCTGGCTCCCAGCACAAGAAGAAGAGTGCCCACGCGATTACGGTACGTGCACACAAAAGTATTAAACACGTTGTGTACCCGTTCGGATAGACATTCGAAGTTATACACGTTGTTCTTTGTATACAAATTAGAACAAGATAAACATATTTTTCAATAGTTATTCCTTTCGACATAACAAATTGATCATTTAATCACTCATCATCTTCCAGGTAAGTACATTTCCCTTTTTGCTGTTCGCGCATTCGCATATGTTTTTTAGTTCATTTTTAAATATGTATTTTGTAATTGAACTATATGGTGCGTTTTTTTGGATAAAAATACTAGAGTGAGGATATGAACTTCACAAATCCAGCAGTAGCCATGACAATCTTCGTCAAAACAGCCCCTTGAACTGACAACATTTCGCAGACGACCATCTCAGGCGTGTCAGGTAACCTACGACATCATATTTGATAAATAACAAGTTCTTGATATGGTTCATTATATTGCCGCGCTCAAACCGCTTCCCTCATAACAATTTTACCTAGGACAAATACAGATTTCAACAAGAAGGCCGGTACGCACTGTTATAAATGAAACCACTCAATGACCCAGACAGTTAAAAGTCAATACTCTACTCTAAGACAATTATTCACGTGTACAGCGGCATGTAGTGAGAGAAAAAAAAAAAAAGCACATCTGTTAATTGAAGAATACTTCAAACATTCAAGTATTTGGTAGACATGTTCTAAGTTTCAAGAGCTGGTGCAACGCAGCTACTAAATAATAATTAAACTATATTTTGGTCTATTTGGAAGACCTAACGGCATGGGATGCCAATAAGACCTAATACTAACTGTTCAGCCTGTTTTAGATAGATTTTATCTGCTACAAGACCCAATTGCATTGTGTGCGGACTACTTTTTACGCTTACATTGGTTCAAAAGCTGAGAACCAACACATTTTCAGGTAGCGTGAATACTGCACATCAGAAAATCAGAGGATTTTTAGATTTTCAAAAATTATTGTTTAAAGATTTCTTGATTATCGTTTTGGATCCGTTCATCCCGTTTCCGTTGTTTCAATGTTATTAGCATCTTTTTGCAAATCAGCAAACTGTCGGTATCCTGCAGCGGCCTGACTGCAGTAACAACCCCATCAAAAATGCTCTAGTAATAATCACGGAAATTTATAATAATTCCATGATATTAAATCGGATTGATTTACAATCATTTTTTATGGGTAACTGCTAACAGAACGAGACTGCTATTCAGGTGCGCTCGTAAATACCCGTAGAAGATAATTACGGCGCCATATTCTGATTCGAGGGATTTTACCTATCAACTTTCCCTCTATTGTTGCTGCAGCTGCAAAGTTCCCCGGTGGCCATAAACATAAACGAGTCTTTTTGTTGTTAAGCATTGGCGCAGAGATGCACTGTCCTGTTTTGCGCTAGCTTTCATATATTGAGGCTAATGCGGAAAAATTAGTCGCTGATGTACTCAGTGAATAATAAAACAGTGGGATCGTTACGTTGAAGTGGAAGCCCTCTCTACGGTACACGCTACTGTTCACCGTCGCCTCGAATCAAAAATATCCACCAGCCGTGAACGCAATTTCGCCTTATCTTACCACCTCTTTGGTCGCTGGTAAAAGTTGGCCAATGCTTTACGTTCAGTCGTCACGAGCGGGTGGTATCGTTTGAGCATACAGGGAACACATTAAAACAAACCGGTGTTTCCTGTATAGTCAATATCCGCTTATGGACATTTACTTGCTTCTACATGGCAGCCTATATGTATTTGCCGAATTATCTTGAACAGAACTTCCTACTGGAATAAAAGCTACAGTACGAATGAGCCTTCGAAATTCATAGCATACTACAGGCCGTAGACACGGAACTACTGACCAAAACAAATAATCCTAAAGGATTTTGATTGTCAACATTGTTCCCTTCTAGCTATGGTGACGGGAACTCCCTAATTTCTCATTGATTATAGCAGTTTTAATATATATGCTAGCGGTGAGCCAGCGGATGACTTCTGTTGACTTAATACGTCCTTGATCTTCAAACAGATGCAACATATGCGTACAGCCAAGACGTGTAATTGTATCTGAACAGGCGGTGGCCATATGCGTCTAACTTAATTAAAGCAAAAACTACCACAATGAAAACTATCCCAACTTAGGGATCGGAACCTTACTGTAAGTATGTTCCTACGTTGCAGGATCAATCTGATTTCTTGTCTATTCGCAGTCGTTGTCGCTACCTTTTACCGAACACTGCTACGTGAAGATGTTACGTATTAGGGCTACTGCCACAAGACTGAGATGCACGTAGAAGATATGGACAAGAAGAGCAAGAAACGACGGGGCAAACAAACAGCTACCGGTTACACCAACGGTGAAGAACTACACAGAAAAACCGATAGAAATCGATACCGCATAGTAACACGTCTTAAACAAGCCAAAACAATGTCATTGTTTAAGAAAGAGCGCACGAGAGCAGAGACGCTTAAGAATCGTCGTTTTGATATAATCACTAGCTGATACTCTACTTTACAAAAGAAGTCCTTACAACGTCTATCGAAAATGAGATGTGCCAAACTGAAGTTATCATCGAAGATAGACATTATCAAACATCATAGCCAAACACCGTGACATTCAGTTACTATCACCTGTGAAGGAGCATAATGTGAATACCTCACATTGAAGCCTATCTTTTTTTGGATAGCGTAAAATACGCCCTATACGAACCGGAAAAAAATTGTTGCCATATAAGTTGGCTATATATATATCGTACACTTTAAAGAGTTTTACAGTATCAATTACTTAACAGTACTATACGGTTATTGTGTAGCATATTGACAAGCGTAATTTGTTCTCTATGGTTCTCTCATTTCAATATCTGCGATACTAGCAATATTGTTTTGATGATATTATTATAAACCATACCATTTGCCGCCTTAAATGAAAGATACTGATTCCTCAATTTGTACATCGAACCTTTTTTGTTTTTTCTAAGAACGTTACAGATCGATCCTATTCATGGTGCGGCTCGTGACTCTTCTCCAATAAAACTTATGCCAGCAGTAGCTACGAACGATTACGGGTAATACGTGCCTCAGGCTGTATATAGATAGCAACTACCAATATTGTTTCGTAGTTACAGACACAGAGAAATTCAAAAACCAAGAAAAATATATCATAAAAAAATATATATATTTAAATCAATCGTATGAGTACACACTCACATATGCACAGAATTATCAACGGGCCGTTTCGAGGGTTCACAATAGTTAGAATTTAAAGAACGAGCTACCCAGTTAGGTTCGAGACGATGCCTAAAGGAATTAAGTATACAACGTTTTTCAGCGTTGGCTTGGAATCTAGTGGCTTAGATTGCCGCATTTCCGACGACTGCCTTTGAAGGGGCGTTAGCAGCACGGGAAAAAAGAGGCCAATGACAAACTGCAACTCCGACCCAGACGATCAACTGGTTATCGTTATTTCAGTTAATTATTTTTCTTTCTGCAGACGCTACCAGTTAATAGCAGTGACCGATTCAGCCGTGCGTCTAAAGTCTGCCCACTGCAGTCTGTCTAACTGCTTGCTGTTTAGGTGCCATCGTCTTTCCAATCCTCATTCGTGGCCGTTACTGGCCCGTCGTTCTTTGGTTCTCTACCGAAAAGAATATTTATCTAGAGCGAAATCGAATGCGACCATTTTATTGCCCATAAAAGCGATTCGAAATGAAGATCTACACCGCTCACCAGCTCACCACACGCTAAACAACGAATTTTGTCGAAGGATCAGTCATTATCCCGACGAGGCTAGCGCTGTTTAAAGTAAAAAAAAGGATCCCATCAAAGACGTAGAAGGAAGATTACAGCGATCCGAGCTGTCCTGAATCCCCGGCACTGACACCGCCGTCAGCAACGCAACCGATACCGCAGAATATCGGTATGAGTCCATGGTCCATGCTACTCAAAACGTGACATTAGTACATTGCTTGCCTAGCTTTTTAGATGTGACGGTTGAAACCCGTCTGTAACACTGGGCGTGACTGTAGATCTGTGCGGTGTAACTATACGTCCGTCGTATATATGTACCTCCATATATACGACGGACAATGCATTTATGCACGTTCGAGGGACACATGACTCTATGAACCATATATATATATATATATATATAGAGCTTATTAGAATTTTTCCGCGCGCTCGTTTCGGAGATTTTAAGTAGTTGCGTGGTGATGCGCTGTCGTCAGGAGATTGTACTTGTTGAGAGACCTGCCTGTAGCGTCGTCGCATCATTTTAACTGGGTTTTCATAGCAGAGTCACAATCATTTTTTCACCCAAATTAACGCCTTCCGAGTAACCAACGATCGACACTAAATACGATAAATTCTACTGGACTACGTTACATATAATGTACTGATTTTAACGTGCAGTTATGGAGTGCCGTAAAGTCGTGACGTTCGTGTCGCCGGTCAAACTCTTAATTGTTGATAATGGATTGATTTTTCAGGAACGTGTCGATGAAGAATAAGACGAAGTAGTGTCTATATAAACGTCAACGACAACGACGAAACCAGCCTCCAAATGAAAAATCAGTAGAATGCCAGATCTATTGTTAACTATAGATAATAATTTTATATATGTGTACACTTGTATGGCTGTACGAGACAATACCACAGGGTCTCATTACCTGCAACGAAAACGTTAATGCCAATATTGGGAGCGATTTGTCCTACCGCGGCTGCCTTTACTGTTGCTGTTCGATTTTCCAATATCCGCCAATCCGACCCTTTGATTTCTGATAGCGTACGATACCACTGAAGCACACATAAGCAGGGGTCATGGACCAATTATAAACCTATAATCTGAAATCTACTAAATATCGACGTCATTACTACTGCTGGTGACATTAATTTTTCGGTCTGTTTACCCACCAACCTGCCGTTCTATGGACGGTACGCCGTCAGCATCTTGGAGTTAGGCGCGTCCAAAATGTCGTGCCTAATACTGTTTTTAATGGCCCTCTGGAGCTAACCCCGAGGAGCTCATAAAGTAACTAGTTAACTACACCCGCTACCTGTGCAAGACACTCTGAGCTTTGCAGTATTACCCTTGGAAAATTTTACGTGTACGTTTAGACGCATTTTGAGCAGCGCTATAGCATTTGACGGTGAATTGAACATTTATTGTTTCGAAAGACTGTCGCCATCTGAATAGTCGTCACACGAGAGAAAGACACCGAAGATACAACGATGTCTCGTCACCAATGAGTGTAGAAGACGCGATCAGAAACCCTTGACGTTACTGATCGCCGCTTGATCTGTCTTTCTTCGAAACGATCCGACGCCGACGTCAGTTGTGACGGTAGGAAACAATAGCAGGAGCGACAGTTAACCTGGAATGAATAGCTCCAAACAGCCACTTGGTTATGTCGCACTATTTGATCTGCGGATTTACACAAGTAACTTTGTATAAATATAATACAATCTGAAAATAGGTGAAAAATATGGCAATCGATACCGCCGTTGCGGTTCTTGCTGCACACGTTTTAAAATAAAAAATCAAAGGGGCAAAGTGTTCTAAAGTAGACGTTTACTCGAATTATTTATGATCGACTAGTTACTAGACGCTGGTTTATATATATATATATATATATATATATATATATATATATGTATACTAAATGGACGTAGGGCAAGTGTGGACAGGTATCGTATCAATATGTTTATACAATGCAGCGCTGCTATGATGTAATCATAACGCTGACAACGGCAGCAACTTTTTCGAGTGAAGAAGTTAGACGTTCCAATCTGTGTCCGCTGTATCGTCAGTTTAATATACGCGTACGATGCGCAAATGACGTATCGTGACCCTCACTCTTAGGAAAGGTACTCATTATAACCATGTATATGCAAAATTTCAAAAGAAGATATTTCAACAATCATGTAACCCACATCGATATCATTTTAAAGGCGACACGCGGTACTATGTAGTAACAGTAATACGTAAATTTCGGTCTGAAAGAATAGGAAATTAGGGACGCGTCTAGCTTTCTGATTGTGTGATGTTTTTGTATAGGCTGACGACAATGTAATTGACATTGACTGGATCACGAAATTCTCGCGTAGGTTACATATCCTATCAGTCTAAATCTTGCATTGGTCAGCGAGATGATCTAAGTGACGAGAATCGCCTTCATCTGCAGTGTTTATCGCTAGGTTTCTGTCCTTGAGATGACGCATTGATCACGTTCATGGGCCATGTGAAGCAATCAGCTAATGAATTATAGAGTTGCGATCTTGATTTTTATACAGAACTCTACTATATGTTGATTTTCAAGTTCTCTAAGTGTATTTATCAACAGCTGTCCAAGATTCTTGCATGGCTCAGACTAGTCGAGATTACTTCGAGAATCACGCTTTGTAACTTTCCATAGAGCTCTGGCTAAGACGAGCTTCCATTAAACAAACTTGAGTTGACAACAGAGTCATTGAGTGAGTCGGCAAATGATCTTTACAGTCACATAGCAGTCTATCGAGAATGAGGTCTCTAGCAAACGAGCCGGCCGTTGGCAACTTAGTTTTCACAATAGCAATCTAAAGCCGTTGTCAAGGCTTAGCTACGGAGTCAGCTTACTTAGGCATTCATTGACTTCTGCAAACGTTCAATTTATATAGCATAATACAGTCATCTGTATATCTCTTCAGCACATCTCCTTCCTATATTAGCAGGGTCATGTCTTAACACTATTACCAATCCGATCGCAGTGCCACCAAGCACTGACCTGCACGTATAGTCATCGTTACATCTTGACCGTCGCCTTTTGTTTTTGACACGATTCATCTGCCCTACCTACTAAGCTGGCCGGCGCCTTTATACGGAAAAACAAGAGTCGTTTGCCTGCTCCTTACTATGAGCCCCAGCCCACATTACTTCTCTTGGATGCTGCCTGTAACAGCCAGCGATAAACGTACCGAAAGCTCATAATGGTAGTGACACTGGGTCAACAAAAGGAAAATGGATAGTACTGCGTTGCCAATGAAGGGCCGAACAAACGAAAACGACAACAGTATCAGCAGTGGTAGAAACGAGAGTCAAACAACAGTAGCATGATATGCGAGCTTGGCACATTTGGCCAACGGATGGTAAGCCAGAAGCTACTTTGTCGAATGTCGAGGATCAATAAATCCAACAATCATCTAGATTCACTTCTGTTCCACTGTTCTGCCCCGTATCGCTATTTGTCGCGCTGTCTCCACCTGCTTCGTTCTGCTAGCCCATATACAATAGTCTGACGAAATTTGCCCACTTGTGCCCCATGTGTCCATACCTACGACGATGCGAGAATGTCGAGGGATGTCGCCGAAACAAATGTGTAGAACTTGCAAGTCCATCATTGCCACCATGTAATGGCACCGCTGCGTGTGGGCGTAGTATCAGAAGCAAGTTAATGATACAAAACGGTTGATCTGGCTCAGTGTAATGGTTTGCGCCTTGAAGTAACTTACCGACATAATCACATCTAACTGGTTCAGTGTTTCAATCGTTCTGTTTCTCCGTAGCGCTACAATGATCGATCAGCATTGGTCGATCTCGCCTTTAACGTCAACTTTGCCACCGGGCGGTATGGTATGACAAGGCCACTATGGAGAACGGTAGCGGACAGACCTCTTCTTTTACCGCTTCAAGAAGCCACTACAGGCTTATTGACTACGTTTATTATTACTATTGTCGATATGGTAGTAAAACATCAGTTTGTATTGTGAGCCTCACCGGAGCCATACAAACCTGTCGTTCTTTGTTGAATATTCACCTTTTTACGTATGGGATCGGCTTTTTAAGACGATTTTGAAGCAACAGAGGGAGTCCATCGGTCGCCCATTGAAGGCCGATGGTTGAAATAACACCTTATAGGTATCTAGGGATTTGTAGTAAAAACTGACAAGAAGTCTGTAGTGGAATGGATGTTAGTGTGACATGACCTTTTATCCGCAAGCTGACTTCGTTTACTTCTTTAAATTTATCACGACTCCGCAGTGGTAACTGGCAGCGGGGGGATACGCTAGCTAATTAATGTCATTATCAAGGTAAAACGCATCCATTCGGCTGTTCGCTAAGTTTCGACAGGCTTGCTTTATAAACGCTCGACAAATGGCGGATGCAGATAAGAGGGTACCGTACTGCCAAAAACCGCCGTTGTCGTTCAAACTTTTCGGCAAAAGTTACCATTTTCGTTGTCACCATTAACGGTGTTTTTTTTTTTATTAATGGTAATATCCCGAATGGCTTCACACAACTATCCTCGCCTAAGCGATCCACTAAAATTTATCACGTGCATAAAAACCGAATTCGTTGTTTGTCGGTATAAATATGTCCTAAGGTCTATTTTGTAGGACGGCAGTGCACCGCGATGACCAGAAGAAAGTACTTGATAATAGGCTAACTCCAGATTTAAGAATTTGCTTTTGTCGTTCGTCAGAGCAGATGCGTGTTATGTTTAAACTAATGCGCCCTGTCCTGCTATCGCTAGCAAGACGCCGTCGTCGTTCTGTCTATGTGGCGCGTTTGTAACTGTCGTTGGGGGCGTCGCACCTCTACTTACAGCTGCACCAATAACTAAAATTGTCTATGTCGGTAAATAGAAGCAGAAACAGGCTTCGTATGCAGTGGCAAATAAATTTGTGGAATATCTGGTAATTTTCCGCATGAATTTCTTTGGCAGCCAGTGAGGCAGACACTTTCATCCGTAACATGGCAGTTTTCCTCTACGTCCTACACAAAAAGTTCCAAGTCCATAATAGCAGACCAGCTGCAAAGTTTCGATCTCTGCCGCTCACATTCGTTTCTACCAGAAATTCCTCTAAGGAGGTTCCAACTTTCAACTGTTTAGTCAGGTTGCCATAGGAGCGAGCCAGCAACCATATAAAAATGAAATTCCTGGTATTCATTAGCGTCTACTGACAGAACGTTCATCTCCCAGCATGCTCCAGAACTTCTCTCTGAGACCCAATGCACCTAACTAGAGATACATGTGCAGTCGCTAGTTCTAGCCAATGACAAAGTGATCCCATGTTATCAGACTGAATCGACGAAAAAGTCCAGTGTTATATATCCCTAGCCTTGCGCTTTGCGACTCGCAACGATTTTCACACAACTTGTTGTTGCTCTCACAAACGGTACGGCTTTCATATCGTGGAGAAAACTCTGAAAGAATCTCTACCTCAACCAACTTGCAATTATACGCCAGAACAAGACGGCAGCCCCCATGCAACCGTCTGACACGACCTTGCTTTTTGCACTTAGCGACACTTTGAATAAAATATACACGTATGTATATTGTACCGAAGAAGCTATGCTTGCCAAGCAAGCGCCCTCTATCCGCTACTTCACAGAAAGCAGCCGACTAATAGATGCCCGACCCAGAAAAATAGTCGGCCGCATATTGTAGACGATGGCTATGCACTGTTTGATAGTCGGCCATCACCGTCAATATTGCCGGGACCGCCGCAGCTGTGAGAGATTACCGCCCCTTCACACGTAACGAGAAGTGCTACTCCGTTACCTTTCCTCCCTTGAACCACTCACTCCATTGGGTTATCTCATTTTGACTTTTATCCGAGCATTTGCCTAACAAGTCTTTGCTTGAAGTTCACTTTCAAAGATCGGCCTCGCTGACCTTTCGGATAATATAAGACTGCGTGTCGGCAAAGCAAACGGCGGCGAAAACCGATAGTGAATACGGGCGGGTGGCCGGCACAGTACTTCTTGCGACAGATACGGAAGGCCCTTTACTCACTGGTCCGCCTTCTCCCGTTCTATCAAGAACGGCCCTGCTTGTTCGCAGATTCTCTAGCAGAATGCCATAACATCGTAACTATATTGGCGTACTCTGGTTTACGCACACATCGCTGTACAACGTAAAGAAATTGGGCGGGCAACTCGCGTACTATGGTGGGGTTCATGGCGCCGCTTGCCGGCGCTGGCGCTGGAGCTGGAGAATTGGTAGTTGTGCTTGTCTTAGCAGACAACAGCCGCTGGCACAATTTTTGAAAATGATTTCGGGAAGTCGATGAAATGGCTGAGATTGTATCAATTAGATAGCGGACAATAGAGTGCAGAGAGAACAGCAAAAGAGCTCGGTTTAGCTCTTCACGTTGGCTACACATAGATTATGACGGCTGCAACACTGATGAGTGATGATGGTGATTGTGCCAATCGGGACTATCGGTGAATACAAACAACTGCGAAACATGAGTTTCTCTGGAAGTAAACTGATACACCCTCGAGGTAGTACTTTAAGAGGAAACAATAACGCTGTGTAGCGAGGCGTTCAAATATGTGATAAGCGCTCCAAATGAACAGCCGATTCATAATACACACTGAATAAGACTCTGGTATAACAGTGGCGCAAAAGCTCACGAAAAGAAAGTAAATAATGGGCAAAAGCGTACAAATGAATAATTATGACGCGTGAATTTTTTCAAGTTCAACTGCACTTGGGTTTTCATAGTAGGACTCATGGGAATTGTAGATTCGGGAGAGACTGCAGCATTAGGTAAATAGTTTGTTCTTCTTTTCCTAGCTTCCACTCTTTGCCACTACTTGTGGGAGTCGCGTTACATGTGGGGCTGTCACAATATGCCGCCATTAATAATTATTGGAAAAAGAATCACAGCAAGAACGAGGATCATATATCTGCAATACTCTTTGTTGGCTCGTGAGAATTTGAGCGGCGCGACGATTCAGCGTTCGTGCGTGTTGCCGGCCCCCGTATTTTTTTCGGGGTGGTGGTATATTATTTCTATAAAAGTCCAAACCTTAGGTAGCCGGTGTACCGCAACCTTTCTAAGGCGAAATGGTTACAGTCGACTACCTGATGTATGCCGAAAGTATATTACTATTATTATTATTACTACTACACAGGCTCGTCTGGCCTATGTAAGACGCTACTGTGGCCGGGGCCGCGTAGGACATGGTGATAGCGGTAGATGTATTGCGAATCAGCGGTGAACAATTCGTGATACTTGGCCATTAATAGAAGATCATAAATGCAGGCATAGTTTTTAGCAAACCGCATCTGCATGATTTGAAATACATAAGTATGTATATATATATATACAACGATTTACATAGGCATTTGTCATACAGTATAGGGAAGCAGGAAAGCCATCAACAAACTGGCAGTTGAAACCACCATAAGAGTACTGTGTAAAAGTAGCCAAATGAGAATGCATGAATGATAATATTTTTTTTCTTTTATTAGTGACAGTAAAATTCAATGCATGCCTCGTGCTCCAGTGGTCGTTTCCCTTCTTCCGGCCCTATCTGTAGGGCAGAGATTCAAATAAAGAAGCCATAATTAACATTGTTCGCAGTGATATCCGCCGTTCTGGTTTATTCTATGTGAACGGTCCCTCGATTTTCGAGCAGGGTGGGTCCCGTCATCTCCTATACGAGTTGGGGCATCAATGCCAATTCAACCGCATTCGCATCTAGAAAGAAGCACTGTCATCAAGTACTTCCATTGTAACTTGCTCCAGCTATTCAGCGTATGACATCCGGTGATCTGTGAACGTCTTCTTCACGTGACAAATCCCAAAATGACCAATGAAGGGAAGCAAATTCCATGGGTCTAGTTTGCGCATTTGAGACACATTCCAGTCTAGCGGGAAAAAAAAAAAACCCATTTCTGAAGCTAAACTCTATTTATGCTGTACCTTAGCTTATTAAATAAGTGCGCAGCAAACCTATACCCTACCGTAACTACAACTTGTATTTTAGAAAACTTACAATTTGTGCCTTAAGCAAATTCAGCTTCGATGCAAACTTGATTGTAGTTTCCTCTATCTCGTCCAGTAGACTCGATCGACGGACTTGTAACTGTTCGAACGGGCACACAATCACTGAATTATCCTCGTTTTGATTTTCCATTGACAATAATTGAATGACTTTCGCTGTTGCGCACCCTGTATTCTCGGAGTTTCTATCCACCTGACCCACACGGGTATCCACACCGCCATTACCATTATAATCCTGTATGGGCGCACCACTGATGGCACTTGTGCTTGATAAGTAAATATCCATTTGATTATGTTGCGGTTGCGGCTTCGATGCACCCTTACTTATGGAGTTTGCATTCACGTTATCCTCAATCATGTCATTAGTGTTATTGCAAGATGTGGCCCGCCCCGTGTCTTCGACAGAAGAGTTACTCGAGGCGTGATTTAACACCTCAATGCCAGAGTCATGATCAGATTCGCCTGCCGTCTCACTAACTACAACTCCTTGTGCGGCCGTTTCCACATGTGTTGTGGTGACATTTTCCGCGGCCGTCATTTCGGTGATGAGAGCGCTAGTATTACGAAAATCTCCAGTCATGTTTGTAGCCGCTGTTTTATTTGGTATCTGGCTGCTTTTAACATTATTAACGCTGTTGTTGCTTAGCGTACTGTCCCTTTTCGCATTTTCAGTCATTGTAGCGGCCACACTTGCACCAACATTCGCTAGTGTGTTACTCGGATGATCTGAAGATTCACTTTCCGTAAGGTCCTCATCTTCTTGACGAACAATCCATTTGGAACTGAGACGTCGCCTATAGAAATCTCGACACAAGGCGACCACCTCGTCTTCATCACTTTCCGACGACGAAGACATCTCTGTAGGGCTCTCGCGATCCCGGCCTTTAACCGTTGGCTCGAGTGGTTCCGGTAACTCTAACGGCACACGGACCTGCATAAAAGAAGCGTTATGTGCAGCCGACAGACTGATGTGTCCCTTCTTCGACTCCACAACGTCGCACACAGTGAGGTAATAGCTACCTCGCATCATTTGTCCCATCTGGATATGGTTTATACTACTACCGCTTTCACCATTGCTGGAACTATTGTGATCGTCACTCGTAATTGCGTTCGTTACGCTTAGTTCTGTTACCGTAGCTACTGTAATCGCTGCGACTGCTGTCTTCGCGGCGGCGCTATCAGCTACGGGGTTCGTAGCTGATCCACCGGCGGCATCCATCGTGATCGCGATCTTTCTGCAGACTGAAGAGCCAGCGGAGCGGACTGGGGTGCTACGGGGTCCAATGCTGACGCTAACGGGCCCGCTTGCAGCTTGCCGTGCAACACAACTAACGTGTTAACGGAATAGCTAGCGGACACATAGCGCCACCTGTCGATACAGCGGCGAAATTCGCGCGGAAACATATATAATCAAAATAGCATAGTGGGCAGCGTTTCAGCTGTGGGGTTATATGGTTTTAATGGTAGACGATTTCACCACGGCAAACAGTAAAAATTGTCACAGTCTCCGAGTATAACAACTGTAGTTGTGCAATTTCCCTGTCGCTTCGGTACGTTATATATAGATATATTCAATTTCCGTGCTTATGCACAGCTTTTGTTGTAAGCCTATGCAGTTGTTTCATCGGTTTCATTGACTCGAACAATTAGGTATGCATAAAATCCGGCCAGCCGTAAAGCTTTATACCGAGCCCGGGCTCGGCGATGAAGGCACTATGCTTAAATGTGCATACACACGCGTGATCTGTAGATTTACGTACGGCAATAGAATTGGGTTGAATTCACTTAAAAGTGGGTATGATAGTAACGTGGTAATGACGAACTAAGCAAAAAAATTGTTTTAATCCACTCTTCCGGTATGTAAATCTCGTCAATGCATGAGGTATTTTTATAATGATCACATTTTCATAAACTTAAAGTTTAATTAATAGAATCATACAGGAAAAGATGAAGACTCTATATGGATACGTGTTATAGAGTAAATGCATAAATACTCTGCTTTTTATACTACTTTTTGTGCAAAATAAAAAAAAAAAACAAAACGGCGTATGATCATATCTCATGCGTCGCAGTTTGTCGTCTACAAAGCTTGTAATTAATAAGCATAGCCAATCTATAGCCAGATTAGTACAGACCATTACGGTACACACTATATGCGAAAGTAACCGTATTATTGACATATATTAGCAACAGGATACTGCTAAGTGTTTTCGAAATTTCCATTTGGCTTTGTTGAAAGTTCGATACGCGACTACAGACTTTTGCTAAGATAAACGGGACCGATGAAATAGAGTTTGATACAAAATACTTGTTTCATATAGTAGAACAGGTAGTAGTTTGCTATGTGGCCTATTGAGATTTATTATTGTACCAAATACAAAGACTTTGTTCAAGGTAGAATT
The DNA here is from genome assembly GCF_002443255.2 of Varroa destructor. Taxonomy (NCBI): domain Eukaryota; kingdom Metazoa; phylum Arthropoda; class Arachnida; order Mesostigmata; family Varroidae; genus Varroa; species Varroa destructor. The sequence continues at coordinate 10,837,061 of NW_019211455.1, forward strand.
GAAATCGAGACAAGAGACGCGTAACCCAAACTTGTTGTCGATGGGTCTAGGGATATGTGACACTCAGACTAAACTGATCTAGATTGAGTCATATCAAAATGGATGCCAGCATCCTATAGTCCTATTATAAAGCATTTCTGCTATCACAGTGGTTGGCAACTTTGCATCTTTTACAAGTGGAAAAAGTGAACCGTCGCCGCTCTTTTGGCACACATTAGACAAGGCGTTCCTGTGGTAACGTAGTTGCCTTTTAACCTTAGGGACACGTTATGATCCACATTCGACGGGCGTAGACACGGGACGTAAAACTCTAAACCTAGAGGCTAAACGAAACATGTGGGGTATGGGACGAATCTTCTTCAATAACCTAATTGCAATGTGTACCCAACCCAAAAGGAATATTATTGAATCAATAGAGATACGATCCTTTTTCAGCTGAACAAAATAAACCTTACCCGTGGAGCTGTTCCGCATATACGGAAGATCAAACTAAGAATTCGGACTATATGCTAGCGCTACTTTGTTTTACCGTTATATGTGTACAATAGGCGTTGTGCTGGCTGAGTGCGTATGTGGGTTGGAATATCGTCAAGATTAATTGTGGGTACAGTTAAAGGATACTGAGGACTACATGTGCTGTTGGGCTTACTTTGGGGAGCGCTTACTTCGCGCAGTCACGTGCAGGAGGCAGGAACATCAACATCTATGAACGCTGAACTCATAGTATCAGAAAAGAAATCATAATATATCTCTTGGTTAGAAGTCCCTTAGCGCGTTTAGTTAGCCATTTGTTATCTAAGAGCTGGACCTTAACTATTTACGTTGAGAGGATGCTCAAGAACAACTGCTATCGCAATGCACGATCCTAAAACCCTGACCGGACCCCTGTTCACTGATCGACAAATTGCAGCTTTACAGCAAATAGTGTTTAAGCAATGATTTTCTCGCAACTTTTATTCGTTGCTTTATTGCCGGTGTCTAATATGCTAGACCCGACAAATATTTAAAAATTATACATCGTCTACTTGTGTAAGAAAAATCCTGTAGGATTTTTTTTTTAATAACATACTCGGAACTGTTCCCCGCCATATATGACAATCAAGTCTAAGTCAACGTTCCTACAGGTCAATACAGTTTAGAGAAGATGAAACGATCGAGCTGGTCCTAATCGACAAATTTCAGCATGGTGTTTTTAATATTTTGGGCATTTTTATTTTTATATATTGGGTAGCGTGACAAGCAGATTAAGCATTTGCGTTGCCTGTGTTCGAATTTATAGCAAGAATTATGTACATTGTCACTGTTACAAGCCTCTGTGCATCATCATTTGTGTTCTAACTTTGTTTTTCAACATTCGTGAAAAAATGCAACAACTAGCCTGCCTCCCCAATTATTAACTTCATGCTACACATATATTATCTACTAGGTACTATTCGTTTAGATAATATAATTATTATTATTATTATTGGCAAAAAATAATTTGACCAACAATTAGATAGACTGTGTCTCTGAGCAAATAGCAGACATTGTTCATTTAACCTTTAATCGCAACCGCACTAAGTTGATAGAACTTGCATTAGTAGCAGGGCAGAGCATTGCGTAAAAAGGAAGTCTTTCGTTCACTGAATGCTCATGTTACAGAAAAAAGAGCTTAAAATCATTTTAAATATTAGCATGTGAAGCTGCTAAGAATCCTGAGATAGGAGTGGCATGTGACTGTACCGGAATTTCTAGCGTCACGACCGGCTATCGTCCTCCTGAACAACTACTATGTCCCGTGTCTCCCCTAAAACAAGCCTTTTTTTTTTTCTTTTTTTTTTATATACAACGGCTAACTTAAATCAGCACAAGTCAGTCAACAGTTTGTTATTAATGTTTTATTCAGTAACATTTCTTAATTAGGGCAATATGTGTATCAGGAATCGTGTTGGGTTTTCGATATAGTCTTCGTCGCTCATAATGGAAACGAAATATCCAGAATGTCTACATTCTGCGTGTGGACGCACTCTCGCTTCTACAATTTTGTGTCCTTATCATTGACCATATTCTTTATCAAGCTATAAACACAAGACTGTATTTTAAGAGATTTTTTCAATTAGATTCATTCTCATCGCGCGCTGCAGCACGGCAATAGTATATGAGCTCATGTTATTATTACAAAACGTTTATCAAATACCGACCTCAAATCCTTTGTTTTTGACCCTGACTAATCTCCTTTGTGTGCATAAGCTTAACTGATTTGTTTAGTTTCAAACGTATAACGGTTAGCCGTTGTCAAGGAGCTTGGTTTTTAATCTGAGAGCGTGTTGCTTTCAGATATTATCCCTTGATACTCTTTTGAATGACGACATTTCTCTGAGTACAAAAAATATTTATTCGATTTTGTCTTTTAACGATAACGGACAGAAGTGTAAATATGTATTTGCCGATAGCTTGTGGCCGATAGCGACTTTCTCCGATCAGTTATGTGCCGCTTCGCCTATAATACTCTGTTGCTCGTACCGATAGTCAATATACGATAGCCTATGATTCAGTAAGTCTAGTTCGAACGTTTTAGATAGGATATTCACGCGCGTTTCAGGAGACTCCGAATCGCTTCGTATCGGCAATGTACTTTGTCGTCCGATCATACCGCCGCTGAAAAATGGGTCGGCCAAACGTACCTATTATTGGCTGTCTGCTGTTGTGACCATCGCTCCTACTGCGCTGAATCAACGGTGACAAAAACAAAAATAACAATTATAGTCAAAAGACTACTTTCTTCGTCACTTCGTTCGTCCTTTTTTGTTATATACGTGTTTAGATTTGTTGATGTCATCTTATATTCGATACGTATAGCGTTATATATGTATTGTCTACAATGTGTTTGTATGGTAAGATGTGTACCCGTTTACTAAATGACGATAGAACTGACTATCGTAAAAACATTCGAAAAAAGACTAATTATAAAATTTGACGATGACAGACAATATTATATATAGTATAGTGCCAAAGTCAGAGGCATGCTCTGATCACTACCGTCATCATGTGCATTTTGAAAAATAGTCACAACTGTAATAGAGCAATCATTATCATTGATCTGACGTTACCGATCGATTTACAAAATAGCGGAGTACGGCATACTAATTCAATCAATAATGGCAGCCGGAGCGATTCAGAAGGTGAGCCCTCTGATTAACATCATATGTGTTTGTAAATGAATTGCATCAATTAAACCAAGAGAGAAAAATTTACCGTATACAGTATACGGATTTTTCCAGATGATTTCAACGCCATTCCGACTCTGAGCCAATGTTGTATAAGTAGGAGAACGGCTTTGTGCTGCTATTTATTCTACAAAATAATCCGCCTTTAGGAATAAAGGTATAAGCAGAGATGTTCCCTACCTAACACTTAATCGAACAAGCAGGCTTAGTTGAGGGGTTACCGCCTGTGCGCTACTAAGCTAGACCTTTTTTCTGTCCTATTTTATAGGCCAAGAGTATGTATCATAATTTGTCTTGCTGCAGTTCACAGTAGTACTAAGAAGTCCTTTGTCCTATTTTATAGGCCAAGAGTATGTATCTAATTTGTCCTGCTGCAGTTCACAGTAGTATTAAGAAGTCCTACTAGTGATAGCTATAGAACACACTAATATCTGAACTGTTTCCAAAGTCTAGTTTGATTATTTTCATCTCTAAACTTGCGACTTGTTCACCTCTAGATCAATTTGCTCAATGTAAATTGATTGTCGGCATAATTAAATAGCATACAAAAATTCTGGAAAAAGCGTACAAAAACACAAGGTTTGAGAAACGTCGTAACAGTTTAACTGAGGTAAAATGAGCGTTAATAAAGAATTCTAACACGGTTCGTGGGCTTTAGCAGTTCTATAGTATCCCTCTGAAGGCGATGAAGATTCCGATCGCGAGGACGGAAAGCGACATTTGGTTGGTACTGGATAAATTGCAGAGGTCACCCTTGCACATACACATGAAGACTTTCCTCCGCTGGTACAACGTCTCAGCGCAGCGCTCCATTTGGTCTTCTGGTGGCCTCTGAAGACACATCCTTTCTGTGGCTAGATCGTCATCTAAACATAAAACACAAACGCGAAATGTTTGTTAGGGCAGTCCGTCAGCTTTTAAAACGTCGAATCTGGGTTGTGAACAAATTAAATTTCGATTCTGATTTTAAAACTACTCGGTGTACAAGTGAATTAATTCACAAAATTTATACGCCGGAAAACCAACGATATTGGTTAGAATTAATACTTGTGAGGTACTTTTTGATTTAATGATGCACTGATTCAGACAATCAGTTATTCTCCTACTACTGCTTTTAACGTCTACCGATTATGTTTGTATACCAATATTTTTGTGAAGACCGACACACATATATATTGTCTAATAACTCGCTTGTTAAACAAAACAACTCGTTCGGCCAATTAATTTGTATACGCAGATAGCTAAAGGCCCTTGCAAGCCAGAACAACTCGCTTCCCTAACGGCCTGCAACGGCCTCGTAGCAATGGCAGTAACTGCTGACTAAAAACAATTAGTGTTCTTTATGATCACTAGTTAGCTAGTCGTCCTCTATAGTGTGTCGTTAACGAAGCTCACCAGCGATTCACGGTACCATTCCGCTTCTAGCTTGTCCTCGAGATGCCAACGAGGGCTAGCCCTACCCACCTAGTTTGATAATGTATGACCGACACCCCAGTATTGACCTTCAGCCAACCACTACAAACCTGACCTTCACGTGTGTGACCTGCCGACCATTGCGATGTAGTAAGCAGTATGGTAGAAGCACCGATATTTCGAAAACTCATTTAAGCCGCGAACGACTATGGTTGAATGAACAATATAACCCGTTCTTGTCTAGAAATCTGTTGTATCCGAGGGCTTTCCCAAGAAGCGGAATGATGTAGATTTTCTACGTATGAGTACACGTTGAAGAGCTTAGTGCCCGCAAATTGTTGCTCTGCTCAAATATTTCCACTGGGTACGACAAATCCATGTAGGAAGTTGACACTTTGTGGCGCCATACAAAGCAGTTGAAATCATAGCGGTACTGGAGAACTCTGCTTGTAGTGTAAGCAAAGATGTTGATATTTCCTCTCCTAAGCAAAATTTCTAGGTAGCTACTAATGGGCATGTACGAAGGACTATGTTACTCTAATGAATCAACGGACGATAGCTCAGTGAATGTCCGTCGGAGGTTACCAAATTTGACAGAGAGGCTTTAAAAATGCAACATACTGAAAGTGTAACGCCGATATAACCTGCTGCTTTATACTATTGAGCCAAAAAACTATTTTTTGGTCTCCCACGGATACTGGGCCTGATAGGTCATAAAAATTGCCACTACCAATTTATCAATACTAAACGGTAACGTGGCTAGTTTTTTTTTCAAGAAAAAAAAACTGTTTTCTTTTAATCAGTAAGCTCTTTCGATTGCAAACACAAACAAAGTAATCTTTTGCTGCTAAAGAATAAGGCCGCTCAATAGTTTGTTCGCTACCAACGCGCAAGTGTAAGCCAGACGTCAGAATTGTTATTACCTTCCTAATTAATTGCAACCTTATCAAACCCAGTGACTGACAAAAACACGGTCATAACTGCAGTGTCTACAGCTTGTATTTTCTTGTTTCATCTTACATACATGTTAGGCATACAGTATAGCCACTTATTAATTTTGCTTTTCCCTAATCCCGTCGTAGACAGTTCGGAACCCTAGGATTTTTCATGTCAATTCTAAATGATGCGGCTGTTCGACTGGATAAGTGCTTTAGCTTTTGGTGTATCAAAATTACACATTTCCCGCCGCCTACAATGTGCGATTTTGGATATTTTTCATGGCTGTTGCAGTCATGGTCGCCAGTGCCGCCTTTCAACATTCACGCCAGGCATTCGGGCACAACTCGCACTCACTTATTGCCCTGCTTCTCTATAGTACAGAGCGAATTGTCCTTCTTGACCCTTTGAACCTCATAGGTTGGGGTGGTCCGTTCGATGTAAATATGCGAGTCTAACGAGGTGGCTTAAACGTGAATTTCTCTTATGACGTCATGACATAGCCATACAGACATGCGTTGTTTGCGTTCTCATTCAGTACGACAGAATTCGGAGTACGGTCGCCTTTGCAAAGCTATAATCCGCTTTTCGCCAATGAAGTGATGGCGCTCTAGTATTACGAATATCACTGGTGACTTCGCCCTGTCCCCAGTAAGCATGTTCTACAGGACAACAGTGGATGATACACACTGCTTAATGTAGAGCCAAAACCAATGCGATGCTATGTTATCCTTCCGTTGAGCCATGTATAGGCTTCTCGTAGATGAAGCAAGCTCTGTCAGACCCAAAAGCAGCTCAGCCTATTCAAAACAATGCAAGTCCGCTGTCCTTCGTTATGGTAGCTACTAATATTACTAAAATACAAAATCTTTACAGTATACATACAGTTAAGATACATACGCGTTTCTATTTAGCATTAGAAACAGGTAGGTGTAACAACTCGCAAAACGACATCACTTTGATATAAGTCCTAATAGACCTGAACGCGGGCGAGACTATCGCGTCGTCCGATCTCGTGCAGACAGGCCGATGATCGTTGGTCACTGCTATATGATAGTTATGGTCGATACCAATCCAGCAGATAAATACAGCAGAAGTGGTAGCTTCGAACGTGGCATGAAGCGTTAATTTTGCCGAGCTATCGCTGACAATTTTACGACTCCGTGATCCAACCATATAGCACTGTTTCGTTGCAGGAATAATGGCAGTCGACAGATGCGAGCGTATGCTACGTTAGACCTACTGGCCATTTTGAGCAGGCAAGAATTCTAGAACGCATCGGTCGATACTTTATCAGTGATTTATTATGGTGATTTACATAAAAATCTTCTTGTCGACCATATTCAGACAAACCGAAATGCAAAGCAGTACAGAGAGCTGAACCTATAAAGTAGATATTTTGGTAATTATCTGCATCATGTGTCAGCACGTAGCGGTAATATTTTTAGTATCAAGCGTGAACTATCCTCTACGGTGACGTGAAGCGCGATCTACAATGACAGCTTTTAACGTAATAGCTAGCATGTTAGCACCTACGATGACATACGGTGCCGAATGATCGCTGTTCTTATTTGCACGATGATTGATTTTTAAACTGAGGATCACCTACTGATACTTTAGCTCACAGACTCTACGAAGCTTTCTTTTTTCGAAGCGTACTTTCGAAGCATAAATGACATATTTCAACTTACGTAACAATCTATACACGCTATCCTAACAAACTAGTTTTGCTCTTAGTTAGGTAATGGAAATAGCGATCACTCAATCCTCAATCAATCAAAGAATCTCAATCCTTCAACTATCATCGAAAAGACACTCCAACGAAGCTGTAATTACCATGTGTTACAACTGATAAATCTTTCCAATTAACGAACAATGTTATTCTCAGAAGTGATACTTACCTCCTTCCTTTCCCTCGATAAATTTAGCGCACCACTGCGACGCACAAGGGGTGATCTTAACGGCTTTATTCTTTTCAGCAGTGGTGGAATTGTACGCGAACGGGTCCTTGCAGTCACCTCTGTCACCCCTAGAACGACATGTGTAACAGTAGCGGGCCCGCGCTGAAACAAATTCATTTGAAGTCGATCGAGAACATGTTAGATGGCTGGTGTTTTTGTGTATACGCTGCTGTTGATCCAAGAAGCATACGGCACCTTTTAGGAATTCCCGAATTTCCAAATTAAACCGTCAAACAATGAGGTCTCTGCTTTAACAAGCGTATACGCAATCAAACTCTAAACTTCACACTTTATTTTTTACATTGTGCGAAGATTGTGTTGCCTACGAATGGTCACGTTAGGCGTAATGAAGTGCTTTATGGAAGCGCCTCTACAAATGACCTAACAAAAAGGAATTAGTGACCATTATGCTATTCAGCTAGCGAACAGAACGTAATATGGCCATATTTCTAAGAAGTCCACAAAAGCTCTTATTTCTTGCGCAAATCGTTTATTTTGACATCAGTAGAAAGACTGCCATTTTTGCCTTCTGGTGGATTTGGATCTTAGAGACGTATGAAACGGGGTCGCATTACCGCTATGCTCATAAATATTCTATGTAATCAAAAATTTATTGGCCATCGCTTGTGTAAGAAGTTTTCCTTAATAGGGTATCACACGTTGCTTCCATTCGATGCCTGGACTAATTAACACAATGAGCCTTAAACGTACATATAGTTCAACGTCATCCTGACAGAGCTATTCCTATAAAAAAAAAAAAACTTACCACCTACATGTTTTTCTAACTGATAGTGCGACACTTAACTTACCTTGAACTAACGTCGTTGCAATTATAATGAGAAGTACGCCGGTGGCAATCCACCGACAAAAATTCATGGTAGCTATGGATAAAAGCAAGATCACGTTTTCACAACTTTTTGCAGAATTGCATTAAAACGACCACATCTGTAAGTAAACAAGATTACAGGTGTTATTGGTTTTCTAGTAAACGTCGTCAAAACAATGTTCGCTTGGTTTTATTGTCTATAAATCCTAAGATCGCTTATTTCGCACCTCCTGACTATAGTCGTATACGGATAAACTAACTTTATTTGAATGACGTATGGGATTGTGAAATGTCTTAGATTTATTACTTAGTAAGAAAACACTTTTTTGCTGAAGACTTTTTATGCTCGTTTTATTAAAAAAAAAAGAACAGAAGCTGTCAATGAATCAGTAGCACAAACTCTGTTGGCGTCTTCCTTGGTTTGACCCTCAGCTAAACCTGTAAATAAAACAATTTCTAATAGCACGATGACCAAAGCCGTTTTTCACACCGTTATGTTTTTAAATTTCTACGTACATTATTAACTACTTGCAAAACGTTATCTCCTGCTGTGCTCCGCTATCTTACTAACCGCTGGGTGAACGTCTCCAGTTGGCCAAGCGTGACTGTAGTCGAATGGTTATGCATATATAACGAACGTAGCAAGTATCAGGTTATAGGAATCTAGTGGTGAGAAAATCGTGCCACTGGAGACGTGTTGGCGTGCAGTTGTGCGTGCTTTCGGCTGATAGAAACGGCAGGGCGACGTAGGTTGTATGAAGACGCCTCTAGCTGACGCTCAAGCCCTCATTATAACTCCGTCGGACAGAAATAACCGGAAGCCGAAAACTAAAACGCATGTTTTCTATCAATAGAGCTTTTTTTATTAAACAGAATAAGTCGACTGCTACTAGCGCTAACGTAGTCGTTAATGATGGACTGAAAATTGTTCCAGCCATTTACCAAGTTACTTGCAAATTAGCGTTTGGTTCGTTTTATCGATCTCTTTCTAAGCGACGTACTGCAACTTACGCAAAAAATACGCGTACGCTTAAATAAGCCGTTGAGAATTACGCGTGTTACTTACTTGCCAGAGAAGCGAAACATTTTTCTTTGTTGAACTGAATCAGCGTTATTGTCCCTGTTGTTACTCATGCTTGTTGTAACCCAATAACAAATAGTTTGTCCTCACTTTAAAGGAGCAGCACAAAAGGCCATCGAAATCAAGTGAATCTGTTTACAGATCAGCAGCAACATATATTATGTTTGTTGTTAGAAAACAGATATGGCTGCACTGAGGAACACTATTTACAATATAAATTAGCCTTGCATGCACCGGTATAGGGGGGCGAACATTTCGGCCAGACAAATCGCTTACCATCAACTAGCTAATGCTACTATATATTGGTGCGGACCCCTGCGTGAATTTATTGGCCAAATGCCTCGACACTACTGTCCACTTAAATCCCTAAATGACTACTTCATATTCACTATGTGTTTAAATGAAACGTGTCACCCCAAGCTCATGGCCCTGACTGAAAAATTCCATAAAATATGCCTTCACTTCATTGTTCAACTGCATTTGGCTAATGAAGACATCGGATGACATTCTTTGGAAGGGAAATAAATTAAGGTCGCTTGCAAACTTGTGATTTGCAGAAGCTTCGATTGGCAATCAACCATGTAACAGGTTTAACGGACCTGCCAGCTCTCCTACACGCACTTTTCATACGTGCCGTCAGCTGAGTAATGTTTTGGTGTCGTTGAAAGGCGTGAAATTCCCTACCTTGGGACATGCACGTAAAGCTGTACAGATATTGGACACAATAGACGCTGTTAAAACCTACTTATGTAGCTGTACGAGGATGGTGACTTCACCGATCCAAATAGTATGGTGACGACCGGGTCTAATCCTTCGACGTATTTTGCGACGTTTACGAATGTAGAGCGGAGTGGTACGGGGCAACTGACCCAAAGGGGATAAAAGGCCATTCAGAGTGAGCACAGTCCATAGGGCAGATGCATAGCGCTAAACATTACAATAGACGATGAACTGTCGTTGTCTACGAGTCGATATGGGTGGCGTGAAGCAGCGAAGACCGGTATAAGAAGGCCGCAAGCGAGTTGGTCGCCAGAACGATTCTTTTAGATGGCCTTGTCGGTAACAGCGCCCGGGATTGTGACTCAAATGTAACTGAACTAGCAGATTACAACACTGTGTAGTAGTTAGTTAACCTCATTTGCAGACTGTCTTGCCAAGAAAACGACTTGTTTCTGTCCGAAGGGGTCTCCCGCATTTGAACGGACGATGGTTAACTGCTTTTCGCTATTCGACATTCGTCTACAGAGCAAGCTCATAATATCTCCCCAGACTTTGATCACACTCCACCTTTCAGTCACGAAGTGTAAAAGTTACTTGGTGCAGAAAGTATTGTTACATATATACATGAACTATTCAAGCAATCGTCCTGCTACAAAGTCGCAAGCACTAGTTATTTTTCAGGGATATAACATGCCGAGAAATTTCAGGCCTTGCAAAAATAAATCTATTACGAAGTATCACTGTACGACAAAACTCAATACATATAACAGTCACGAAGTTCTAGTTTTAAGAAAAAAATCTTGAGAATCCTTTTGCGACTCCTGTATACCCTTGCCGCCAAACATTGCGTTGTATTGTTATGTCATGTTATTATGGCTTTGTAGAGCGTCTGTTTTCCCATTCTTCAATAGTAAATAGTACCTGCTTTATCCAAGATGAATTACAATACTTTGTATATGTGGTCGTGGGTTTAGTTCGATTAGTTTCCGATTCATAGGGATAGCTTAATCTATACTAGAACAAAAAAATGTTACCGTATGGTTACGATGAGTAAGTTAACCTCCAACGCTATAGTGGGAGAGACCCGAAGGACTCCACGTAGGCTAACGTCGAATAGACGCTGTGGGATGCGTTGAGCCATCCAAATACAAACATGTTTCTTTAACAAAGAAAAACAATTTTGGGCGGCTTCGTCCGATCATCTATATTATAGTGTTCTCTTTCTCTTGATTAAATGCTTCCCTGGCCAGGCGAGCTGGTTAAGAGATATAAGTCATGGACCATTTCCTCGTTAGTGGCTCAAAATAGACAGTGATGGATTATGGATATGACGTTTGCGTCGCGCAGAAATAATATGTTAATAAATATGAGTAAAAAACAACCGCGACACAGTGGCCTTACCACACTGATGGTCTATCATCGTAAATTCATTTTTCTAGATACCTTCCTGACTAAAAAGGGATCTAGGCTCGCATGTATAGGACAAACTTTTTCGCTAAGAGATTTTCCCAGTTATTGAAGAGTTAAAACTAAGTGTTTCACGTTTTACATGCAATGCAATCGTTAGACATTTCATCAGACTAACTATAATTCATAAACGATTGATCAGTACGATTCGACGTACTTCGTGATGCTACTGCTACTGAAGCTTTTTACATGAAATGCGCAATTAGAAGGGAGATTGTATTATCGCTTTACTGTTATCATGAATAAGATACCAGACAGGAGACTGGTTAGTTAGTCTTATGTCGTCATCGGACTTCAATCCTAATGGCTAGAGGTCGACTGTTGTATAGGGGCCAACGCTTCGAGAATCACCCACGCCATCAGGTTGAATGACACGGGAGCAAAACCGTAATGGATTTTTCCGATAAAATTTAGTACATAGGGTCAGTTCCCCGTGGATAATATAAACAAAACAATAGAAATCGTGGACTTATCATTATTTTATGTGATATGCTAATATTGCTACAACGGACGGAAACTGTAACTGTTTGATGAGTCAAGTACTGTTAAGTAAAACAATCAAGCAGGAGCGTTGAGGGAAATTTGGAAAGTTTCAGTTATGAGATAAGAACTAAGATAGCGATTCAATTTGTGATGGATTACCATCATACATCACGTATGCATAAAGACCTTCTTCATAAGATTAGTGCTGCTTTCTTATCGAGAGCTATTGTTCCCTTGGCTTGCAATTTAGCTGGTTCATTTCATATGCCAACAAAATGCAGATTGATTGCATGGGAAAAATTGCACAGAAAGCAGAACAAAGGCAGTTGTTTGGGATCTTCTAACACCGGTGCCTCACAACTTTTGGCTCCGGACTACGAAAATCTTCGGTATCTAAACATGTGTAGCCAATCTTAGCGTCTAATAACAAAATTCATACATGGACATGCTTGTGCATCACAAGTTGTTTACAAGTGCTTTCTGTAGCAAACAAAGTTCTCTCGCTTCTATTACTCCATCTCATCGGTAGAAAAAATATGGAACAAAAACAAGTCTAAATGCGTCCAGACGTTGAATATGGACACGCGCTTTGTGTCGATTCTAACCTGACTCAACAAAAGAATCACTGGTTTATTTGAACTACTAATAAATCATTACCATGATCGTGTATTCTTCAAGTGTTACAACGTTCTAGCGATATCTTTTAGATATTATAGGCCACGACACATCTTGGCAGTTTTCACAAGCTTACAGCATGTTGAGGTTTACCTTTAAAACAGCCTTCTTTTAATCGTTGTTTAGCTAGACGCTACGATATTGGAGATCTAATGGTCAGCAGATGCCACATCGCAAAGTAACATCACCTCAATATTATCTAACCACAATGGATACTTCATTGTATGCATCTAGGGGTCTGCATTCTTGTATTTCAATTATTTTAAACGGGATCGTTTTTATTGCATCTATTAACCAGCCTACATAGGGTTTTGTTAACGGCTGTAGTTCAAGCCATCATGGTTCTGCCTGTCATAGCGTGGGAGTCACTCACGACATCTCTCCAATGGGCATTATGGGGCTATCCTATTAACTATCAGGTTTGTCATTTTCATGAACCACTCACTTAAGAACTATTAAATAGGTGAGAATTTATAACATAAACAAATACTAGGTCGTTGCATTAGAAACGTTTTCATCAAAGATATAGAATACACAACAATGATTTGTCCAACTCAATTGCTTAGAGTCAGGCCTCATGATTTAGAGCACAATGAAGGATCTTCGCCCTCTCTCCCCATTTAACTTGCTACTGTCTTAAACCTCTAGAATTTTCAAGCTTAATTCATATATAGGCAAGTGCACAAAACAAATGCTTGAAGCTGTGTTCGCATTGAACCGGCCAGCTGATCTACAGTACCTTTTTTTTTATCGAAACTAATGTCATAAATAACCCATATCTACTTCACTAATACAATAAGTGAGGCTCTAGTAACTCCCAAGCGAAGTGAATCACAAATGAGACACTCCAGCAGAAGATACCCTCTATAGGTTTCGCGAAACATCTCGAAGGGTAAATTAAACGAGCAAGATATAAACTGCATATACATACAGATACACAAAAAATTATGGCAAAATGGTGAACAAACTAATCCGATGGACAACTGTAGATTCACAATCTTTTATTCCGATAAGTTGCGACGCGAGCTACAGTAGAACAGCCGCCGTAGACTTTTACTGGAAAAAGGGCACCACACAGTGTGCAATGGCTTGATTTCAGCTATCTACCATTACAACGATTTAGTGAAAGACCAGCTAAATATACCCGGCTGGTATTGTTACTGCTAATCCAACGAAGATCGTTAATGCTGCCATCTTCGCCATATACTTCGGTGTTCAACTAATTTTTTGCAGTTATTCTGACTTTCCCATGAAAAACGAGGTCTTGTTCCATGACATTTTTTCAATGACAACAGAAAATGCATACCACAACCATACTTTCGGTACCTATAACAGTATCGTATCAACTCGGTACAGATGGCGGCGCGCAACAACGCCTGCGAAGAAAGCGACAGTACGGTCCACGTCGAGACAAACTGATCCATAAAAAATACCCTTCAACGGCAGCTTACTCTTTATAGCGTGCGAAAAAACGTCTTTGGAGTAGCAGCGATCGTTTAGCGAACACGCAACCAGCATTTCACGAAAGACCAGTACAAAACTTCGCTATGAGCTACAATAACGGATCATACTGTTCTTGCTTGTGAGCCAAGTCTCTATATCGTATATGATCATTTTCGGGAATCGTCGTGCCACTGTTGCTTAGATATACCGCAGTTAAATAAAAACCCCGAACCCACGCTTTAGTCCTTACGCTATTATCTTATATATTTATAGGGAACGGCTGTTAGGATTGTAATGCATAACGTCTCAACAAGACTGCCTGTAGTGATCAGGTCCGTATAGAAAAACTGAAAGGCAGTGTAAGCCTGGGCGGGTGTACTTTTTGAGAAGGGGGTATGTTCTTCGTTTCGTATCGGGTTCTTGGCTCTATTAAAATAACTATATAGAGTGGCTTGATTAAGTCATACGTGAATTTCCTATTTGGTTATATGGAAAGAAGAGAGCGAAGATCAGTAAATGTCTAATAAAAACAAATCGTGCTTCCAAAGCTAAAGTGATATTAAATCATTTAAGAAGTCTTAATGGTACTACTCTGCTAGGCTATACCATCAAAATTTAATCTGTCCATTAAAGGTTTCGGCCAATCGTTTTAGACAGACAAGCAAACGTCGATCATCTCTAGCCATTATCTGGTCCATCTGCAATTTCAGTTCCGATCAGTTTGATTATTACGAAAACACTCAATTTTTTAAAAGTACGTCATAATCTGATAGCTGGGAAAGCGATCTTTCATATTAATATACTGTCAAGTTAAACGGAATACAGAATCTTTCATTATGTTGAAAGAGTGAACGAACTTTTTAAATAGCGATTCCAATTTGCTTCAATGATATATATACATGCATAGATCTCATTTAACGTTCAATTGTCAAGTATGAAATAGAAGATTATAACTGGACTGTGCAATTATGGGAGCAGAAGATAATTCGACGGAACGTTTGATTCACACAGCCTCTGTTCCATTCACCGTTATACGCCCGCCACCCACAGATTATTATTCTAGACGAATTCGCTTAGTGAATATTAGTTATAGGATTGTATGTATTTATAGTCCACTAGATATTGTTAGAGCAGTTTGTTTACGTTCTCCTACAGCCGCTGCACGACGCTGCAGAGTCAAAAGTACAGGGG
This sequence comes from Varroa destructor, assembly GCF_002443255.2. Classification (NCBI taxonomy): domain Eukaryota; kingdom Metazoa; phylum Arthropoda; class Arachnida; order Mesostigmata; family Varroidae; genus Varroa; species Varroa destructor. The sequence continues at coordinate 10,852,463 of NW_019211455.1, forward strand.
TCTACAAAGCACCTCTAACGAAAGCGTAGAATACGGTCATAGGAAAGTTTCTCTATAAAAGCAGACACCTTGCTATAAATAATAATATATGGGGTCGTTTTGCTGTGCCAACCCGTATGACTACAAAGTGACCTAGCTATATATCCAACTCGAGAAATTTTCTCATGCTTGGAAAAAGCATTTCGAAAACGATCTCAACAAACAAGAAGAGAAGCATCAACATTGCTTACCTGTAAATTACAGACTTCTATTAACAGACAACTTTCTTAAATAAAATATCCACTTATCGCTGATTGCGTAAAGACGCAGTCACAGCCGTTATCTCCATGAACATATCACTGTGTTGCAGCAGACTTCATATGGTGTCAAGCCCGTTCAGTTATCCTGTATGTGTTGTTTTGCACTATTCACGCTATTCACCAATCGTTAGATATCCACCTAGTGCCGAAGATAAAACTATTGATCCAGTCTCGCAGGTCGTGCAAAATTTACTTGAGAGCGGGCACGTCCTCGAAAAACGCCATCCGCACCTTAACTATTACTGATCAAACGGCTTCAGCACTTCGCTTTGCTTCATCGCTGCCTGTCGATCCATGTAGCACGAGCTAAACAACGGCGAGAGCTGTAACGTCAGCACCGTAATGTCAGGCGGCTCAGCGCACCATAAGACGCTTGCGCCAGCGGCAGCAGTTAACAGGCACTAGGCAACGGCACTTCTGCTTTTGCTAAAGGTATACGATCGCCATTTGACGTTGGCAGGCCTTCGTGGAAGCTGAAGACAAGCAAAAGCCAGCTGGCGCCATCTAGCGGAAGAGAAGCTTACCAATCGCGGAAAGAGGTTTAACTGTGTGTCAAACAAATAATACAATCTTGTATTTGTAGTAGTGCTGGAACAGGCCAATTTTATCGCCTGTATACACATATCTGCGGGATAATATAGTAGAATGTTTAGGTATACAGACTATTCCAACAACTGTTGGCATCTATGGCAGATGCTAAAATATGTTCTGTTTCTACTAGGTTCAGTGTAAAAAGTATTTGAAAAGTGGAGAAAATATGTGAGTTTACTTTTATCTTAGAATTAAACTTCGAGGCATATCGTAACGCTCGGGTATATTGGTGTCTACAAATGTTTGCATGCATTTGGTGTGCTAACAACCTATATAAATGCAACTAATCAATTTAACCAACCGTCTACACGCCCTTTCGCTAGCCAAGTCACGACAAATCTATCTGAATTATAGAAACAAATGGAATCAGACGTTCCCTGTACGGTACGGACCGCGCCTCCAGCAGGTCGCAGGTCCTTGTTAGTTTAGTTCGATGGAAAGAAATTTTCTCATACATAAAATTTTGGCAATGCAAATGTTTTGTCAGGTCAAACCTGTTCGCCAAAAAAACTTAACCTATTTTACTGTTTTCAAGGTGATTCCAACCCACAAATGTATGGACAGATTCATCTCCGTCTCCTTAGGGCTTTATTACCTTGAAGGCTAAAGTAAATAAATAATTTAACATGCTTAGCTACATTTACCACCCTTGATCTCTGTTTATAGTTGCTGGAGGAAATGCACTTTCTAGGCTATTATTTATTTGTTATTATTACTGTCGATTTTAAAAGGATTCTGCTGTCAAAAACCGCAGTTTATTAACGTCGACGATGACGCAGACGATAATAAAATCGCGTGTAACGGGCATCCATGGTGTGATTAAACATATAAAGTTAAATCATTTCAGCAAGCTACTTTTTTTGGCCCGTTGAAAAAATATGTTTTTGATCAATAGCAATGGATAACAATTTTTGATGATTTGCTAGAGAATATTACCGCATCTCACATTTGAATGATTCATCTCAGTATGTGACATTGTACACTGTATTGTATCTCGCGTTTTAAAACCGTTTACGATGTGGTTCGGTAGTACTATAATAAGTGATAATAAACATAAACTGGCTTCCTATTGACAATACGTAAATCATGCAACAAAGCAAATATACATGTTTGCGATGTGTAGACGTATACCAGCACTTAACATTGCCCATTCAATGTTTCTAATACTTTGGAGATTAAAGTTTTGCCCCGCCACATAATTCGTTAATATAATTTTAACTTTTAACCAAGGCAACTAGGTTAACAAGTTAGTTGGTTGTTTTTTCATCAACAGCCTAAGGTCAGTTGTATCTATTACCATGAACACTAAGAACTTCATGAATATTTGTAGCTAATCATTCAAGGGACCAGCTATCACTAACCATCGTCACGTGCCTATGCCATCACAGTATTGCCGTAAGCTAAATTTCCTTCTCTTTTGGAGAACGTGATTATTCGACGAAATAGAGTCCGCTCCCTTTGGCCGTATTTGTGCCGCTAACGTTAGAACGCCTTGCACTACTGAGATACACTTGAATCAAAGCTTCTGTGTCGATTGTTTTTCGGTCGTCACTTACCTCTTCGAAAGCAACACTTCGGCAAGGCGGTATCAGCTGATGACAGTCGAACGAATGAACGAAGTACGAGTTGTGCACATTGACCTCGCAACTTCAAGTCCATGAGTTCGACAGGTGAGTTTTGTCCTTTCCCAACGATCTGGAGAGGGTAGTCAGTCCCCACGCCGATTTATGAATACGGCGACCGATGTTTGGTGGCTCCAAGGGTTTGAGTATGTGTGGCAAATATCGAAATGGGTTAACATGATATCTGTGATTATGACCAATAAATGCTGACTGCATGTAGCAATTATTTGCTCGAATTATTTGCTAGGAGAAGACAAAGAAAACTATTACCAGTCACTCATTTTATTTTATAATTTTAGCTTAACAGATGACTTTATATATATATGTATACCTCAACAGGGTCATTCGGCACAGCATGTCTATAAAATAATTCTTCGCAATGTCCTTTTTCACCAATAGGTACTCTGCCGAACTTGCTTCTAAACCATCTCATAGAGTCAACGTATACAGCTTCCTGCATACCCTGCTTATCAGGGCACGAATACGACTCGGCCCGTATCGTTGCGTTGAACTTTCCTGCAGTGCATGCTACAGATGAATTACAGTTTGGGACTGCGATCCAGTTTGACCGTTGTGACGGTCGTCAGTTTGGAGCTTGGCGGGTTGATAAGTGGCGCTTTGGTGCCCACATCCCACGCACGCATCGCTGGCCTGTCACAAAGATCGACATGGATAGGCCTAACTGTCCCGGGTGGAGTCGATCCCTTGGGAGCCTGTAATCCAAGTGTTCGGCTCGTTGGAGAACCTCCAAGGTGCACTGACTCACCACGAAACTTACGAAAGTAAATCTAGCATTGCTCACTTGTACGTGGGAATATAACGTACTGCACGATGTTTAGCTGAGCAATCAACAATGTTAGTTGATTATTATACAGTACCCAAATGAACCTGTTGGAGCTAAAGACGCGTAGTATCATCACTGTCGTACTAAAAAAGGCGATATTATCACATACACGATATCAAGACCGAACGTTGTTCTGCACGAACGTGTAACAACTGAGTGATACAGTTAAGTGGTGAGGGTATACTTCTAGATGCGGGGGTGCACAGGCTCGAAAATCAGGATACGACATGTAAGCTAACCGATCCGATTGGTAGAGGACATTCTGCTGCTATCGACTGGTGATAATATCTGAAAGACAGTGCAGCAGTATCTCGAAAACATCGGCTGGCTTACATAAATAAATAAGGCTTACCAAAGCGTTTCGAAACGTATCATTTAACTTATGGCGTAGGAGAGCAACTACATAAGTGATGAGCTTTCTATGCTAATATACAGACAATTACCTAAAGATATAAGGTTGTTTTTATCTTTTAAATACAAGATAGGTAAAGCTTGTAAAGGTAGGTAAAGATAGGTAAAAATGCGTGTACAGCAAGTCGTACAAGACGTCATCAAGCAACAAATGAGAAAAACTACGACTCTGATCCACTAATAGAAATTGAACATTCACAAAGAAAATACATCAATTTACCAGCAGAACTTTACCTAATGCTGTCAACCTCGAACCTGTTGACATGATGGCTATAAGCAGAACTTCTTACTCGAACATATATCTAGATCTGCCTATATATACCGAGGGGTTCCGAGCTAGCTGTTACTTGCCCCTAATATGATACCCCCTTACCGAAACACCATTTTTTTACGTACTGGGCTTTTCCATATTGCGAACTGACATAGTTCGCTCTTATCTCGCATCTGTCGGTATTGTTTCCTGTTAGGTATAGCGTGTACTTAATTTCTACCTCATTTTAAACCTTGGCTAAATTTTCTCCGAAATAGATTTTCATTACTGAATCACTGCTTCTTGGAAGTCGCGCCCAAACGTAGAGACTCCTGATCTCTGACTCCCTATAATTATTAAAAAGCCCTTAAGTAAAAGCTTTACCTTTTTACTTTGCATCCTTACGACAACGACAATTCAATATGCAGAGTAGCAGTAGGACGTCTTATATTATAGTATCAAATCGGTGACTTGAATTGTTTATGTTATAAATACTCGAAGTTGCTACAGAGGACCTAACTTCAAGTTGTTATAAATAGTGACCATGTCTGATCGGTCTGTCTATATTGAATGAAGTGCAATTTCAATAAATTGCCAAATTTTATTATGAGCAAGTGTTCTAACTTCAAACAATGTCAAATCGTACATTGCATGTATTATGAGTGATTTGTTAAAAAATAATGCATTATATATTTTGATTTAGGCCATGTTGTATAGATTTTTTTTTATAGATCTTTTCTCACCTCTTCTTCAGCCGTAAATTCATTTTGTCTTAAGTGTAAACCTATCGTTACTTGTAGGATTACGTTGTCCTTTATTATTCCTTATTTCGTCATATTAATAATTTCAATTTTAACAGAAAATATTAAAATACAGACGCATCTTTATTTGATGTGTATAACACCTCCTTCAACTTATTATACATATATATATATATATATATATATGCAACTATGGATCACGATCTCACCTATGGACTACAATCTGATTACAGTGTCGGGTTTGATAGTTTTTCCTAAGCTTCTGCTGTCGAGAAAAAGACATCACAAGACTCAATATAGGGGATCACTTAGTCCTTAAATGGAAGAAATGTTTATATATATATATATATATATATATATATATATATATATAAAGAAATGCCGGGTTTTTGCAATGACTTCATGTGTGTGAAAGGATTTCTTCATGTGTTTCAACTGAATAATATTAGAAAATATCTTACGAGTAGTATACTTCCACGGCTACCTGAGATACTATATTTCTACTTTATAAGACATTTATTTTGATGAATATCTTGAATATATTGATGAATGAGTCGAACGCTTTTCTAGTTTAGTGTGGGCGTCGTAGCATTCATCATACATACTTTTGGCCATGCGTTATAAGAATTCATCAGAATTAGGAATATCTTAATTTAAAGTAGCTTGGTTCACCTGTCTGCAGATAGCGGAATCGAGAGAGTATTTGGCGTAGGCCAAGACTGCAAACGTAGATTAACATGATTTTTCTTCGCGTTTGGCAGTCACAGATAGGATATTGAACGTCTTCATCGTTATACGGCCAGTATCCGTGTAATATTGTAATCCTTTTTATCCGCACAGGGCCAGGGTAAGCTTGATAAATTGTCTTAAGGATCCTTGGCGCAATCTTGTAAAAATGACGATTCTCTTATTCATCAATAGACATATATTCCTCGTTCAGAGTGAGTCGCGTCATACGTGAAGTTAACACAGTTCACCCCTCTGTTTTTTAGTACGTCTGCCGATTCTAATCATTCTGAGTGCCGATCGTAGGCACTTAGTATTGAATTTTCGCATTTGTAAATGGCAAATTGCTAATCACTAAGAAAAAAATTATAGATCCCCATCTATGCATGCAATATTTCTTTGATTTTATAATCGTGATCTGTCCGACTTGATGTATGAACGAGAGATAACAAAAACTCAGCGGCTTGTTTTGTAGTGAAATCATAATCATAGGTAACAGAGGCGCCCGGTGCTGTAATATATCTTTTCTAAACATTTAAATGTTTTTTTTTACTTCCAAAAATACACAGTGGAGGCTTATATATCAGCCAGGAATGTCAAGTAAAATCGGTTGATGGAGTTCCTCAATCTGGTAATCGTCCACGTAGCAGGAATTAAAGTACAACTTGTATGTTTAATAGCTTTTTCCGTATTACCTGACTACTAGTACGAAACGATACCGTACTAGCTTATTTCGTCAGTGATGACTTTTGACTGGCCCTAACCGTAATGACCATATCCATAAAAAAATCTATGTCATCCTTTTCCGTGAGTTAATCCGATGGGCCTCGGAATTCAACTGTTGCGGATAGATAAGCTATACAATAATTTAGCGTTCTAAGTAAGCTCCGAACAATGTGTAACATTCATAGATGCCAGTATTTGAATTATGCTATCAATTTTTGTTTGGCTGGGTGTCTATCTTGTTTACTAATCTATCCATAGTAAATCAAAAATCTTTATCCTCTATATATCTCTCTATATATAACCTCTATATATATATATATATATATATATATATATATATACCCTCTATATATATAACCTCTATATCTATCTGCCTCATCTTGGTATGCAGAAAAAAGCACTTACTGAAACGAGTCTTCAAAGCATCGAGACGAATCGCGATGTAGTTTACTTATTCGCGCTAGCTATGTTCGTCTATTCTTCTTTTCAGAAAACGAGGCTAAAATACGTTCCATTTCTGATACAACTGTGTCCATTATTTTTCGAAATTGGGCGGGCTCTATCTTCACGCCAAAGAGTAACTGTTTACACCTAAGTAAACCTTTCGTTTGTCTCTTGTTCAATTCTGACTGTGGATACACTTACACTAGATCCTTCTACAAGAAGTATCGGCATCTCTGCCCCAATCAATTTGTCAACAAATCATCAGAACTTGGAAGCAAATAATAATGATGATCAGCCATCTGTCGCGGTGGTTAGATATTTGGCTACCTTATTCGTTCGTTTTTGATAACTGGCACAGCTATATAACAAGGGAGTTGAGTTGTCATCCTGTCGTTTAACTTTTGTTCAAGGTTCTTCGCCATGGAACGCTACGTATTGCCGAAACAAGTTTCTAAAAATTCTGAGTTTTTTTTTACGTATGGGTTCTTTCAATCTTCCTTTCCTGGCCGCAATGACTTCGTTATATGCTTAAATTAAACTTTTACAGCTATAGCATACACTACATTCCATTGCATGCTAAAATAAAATGTTTCCACTTGTTCTACCTTGCCGCATGATTTACTCGTCTGAAACTGGATGCTTCAATCTGTACATCCCGGTTCCATGCAGACCAAAATTGATGAAAAACTTGCCATAAAAAAAAGCCATGAGGTTCAATATATTGAGTGCCAGTTGGTATAGAGTCAAGCACGGATACAGTTGAACAAAGGACGCATAACAATAGAGTTAGATTTAGCAATTAACAAAAAAAAAAATCTAACCTATAGAACTGCTTATCGAAGGTACTATGATATGATAAACGTTATAGTAGTTTCTGTTTTAACCTTCGCATCATATATCCATATACATATCTAGCTGCTGCTTCTTCTGTGTGATCGTAGTCGATTTATTTGAAGTCGTCTTTATTTATTTGAAGTATTATGAAATGATCTGACGCGAGTACGATGAAGAACTGCAAAACTGATCAACGTAATCTGCAAGCAGGCCGCATTTCAAAAGGAATCAAAAATTGAATATTGCTTATGTATGTGTATAGATACTAATTCAAATCAACGAAGTAATCTCACTGAAAAACTGCTATACGGCATTGCTCTAATAACACAATTACGAGAAAATAATAACAAAGCTCATTGTTTGCATACGCTTAGTCATATCATCAATTTATTTAATTCTAATAATAAAATATATATACAAAGTATATATATGTGTGTATATATATATATATATATATATAAAAGTGAACTCATTTTCTCTGTCACTGTTTACTCAAAATTAGAGTCAAGTGTAGCACTAAATTTTGTGTTCGTTATAGTTTTCTAGCTTTATCGATCGTTTCAAAGATTATTGGGCATTTTTTTTCACTATCCTCGACAGCCGTACTCCGATAGTACGCTGGACCTTGAAACTCTTCGCAAAACACGAGTGCATGTATCACTGTTATCACATTTCTGGAAACTCCCTATGCTATGTACCATCCTTTCAATGAAATTTTGTTGTGCATGCAACCCTATACTCATCCTACGCAGTCTGATTAGACTATTTTTGCTATTTAATAAGTTTCGAAGCTGAAACCTCTCGATCGCTTTAAAAATCTTTATTCTGAGTTTTTTTTTATAGAAAAAAAAGATCATGATGTTTGCGGATATCTACTGTAATACGTGGTGATATTCTTATTTGCTAGTACATCCGTGTGAGTTCTGTTTTTCATTCAGGAAGGAAAATGTCCTACCTATCGCTGTTATGAACATTATAGCTTTGCTATCTATTTACCTTATATATGTTCGTTTATGATTCTTATTTTATTAACGTCTCAAACATGTTTTGTATTTCTTCTCTATATCTCTTCCTCATCTATCATGTTTAATTATCGTATAGATATACATATCTTTCGACTTAATGAAGCATTTTTGTTGAATAATTATCTTAGCATGAATCATATGATTTTTATTAAGATAATTTATTTTCATTATGATATCTTGCATGTCGCTCACCTGTTCTGGTTGTTCGTCTCACGATTTTCTTCACTTGTTATTACAATGATGATAATAATAATAATAATACTAAATTCTGTATATCCTATAATTTTATTCGTTTGGATCTAAGTTATCATTCTAAACAAATCATGCCTGTGATCGGTGTGTTGACCATTTTTCAGATTCTCTCTTTCTTTTTTTCTTCATTTCTTTCTCTCGGTCTCTTTCTTTCTCTTGATCAGTCATTCGTGGTAGCACTAATCGGGCCATCAAAAAAATGATCTGTACGTAAATAGGGCACTGAAATTATTACCCACTTTAGCTGCCCCCTCCCTCTGTAAATCACGATGTTGGTACCGACAGCTCTTCGTACTGGTATCTGGTTATGGAACGTAATCGTCTTATACATAATGTTCCGGTATCATAAAAACGTTCGTCGTTATGGTTTTGATATGATTGAATTCACACACACTTTCCCTGGACGCTCTTCCTCTGACTGATTTGTATGAAGATGAATTTAGGTCGTATGCAAAACCGTATATGCCTTTTACAGTCAGTGCTAGACATAGTGCATAGTCCCGTGCGACTTGTAAGTCCGCCATTAGATAACATTTCGAATCAACATTTTGCCTATTAATCTAAATTATATTAATTCTCAAACGTGTTTGTTGAGTTATTTTTGGCAAAAAATCGAACAGTACCGTTTCTCATTTGTGTAAATTTGTCACTACAGTAGTTACCTTGGCCAGCCATGTTTGTTTCGTGACCTGTATGTATATGTATTTTTTTTTACTTAGCTGAAATTTTCTCCTCTGGAATTTGAAGTTTACTACGGTAGCAGCAATAATCATCATCATCATCAGTAAATATATCGCATCATTACTCCATCGTATTGGCCTTTGCTCTTTAATAATGATACTATTCCATTGTACTTTTATATACACGCCGTCCACAAATGTACAAAGCTGGACAGCTTTCTCCGTGTATGGATCATTACTACTAGACCACCGCTCTCTGGCGTAGATTTGCCGCAGATTCCCGCGACTGATACGCGAAAATCAACAGGATTTAGTTAGTATTGTCGTTACACTCTTTTCCGTCGTTGTCTGGTCTGAGGTTGGTTCTATCATTTTTTTGCAAAAGTTCCTTTGTCATACTTTTCGGCTGAAAGATCGTCCATACATGCACTGCCTAATAGGCAAGATGCTTTATTATAAGACAGTTCTTTACTGAAGTGTTCATTATTATAGTCGTTAGTTTCGAACGTTTATTAATTCCAAAAAGTCAACATTTTTTCTCTCGGAGTACATCGAACACGGTGCCTTTTGCTGGAGACTGTTTACCGCGCACAATCTTTTACAATTTGACACCACTATCTTGTCTTGCGTTCACTATTTAAAAAAAAAAACACGAACAAGTTTAAACACGATGATCATTATCAGTATCATTGTTTCAAGCTTAAAAACATTAGTTGCTCAAAAAAAAAAAAAAAAAATAGAAAGGTTATTGATTTAAGCGCAGGACGAAAGACATGCATAGATAGGATGCTTAGGCAGCATCTCTCGTTCTTGTTATAATACCAGGGTGAGCTAGACTTTGTTCAGCCGCACTCACTATCAGCTAGCGATTCTCAAGAAACTATACAACTCAAAAAACTCCAGTCTCGTCTCTAGTCCTGGCTAGCCCTGCTGCAAATCTAGTTGGAGTTAAGAGGTATTAGGAAAAATCAAGGTCAATAATCAAACTCAATGCAACTGAGTTTGGCACGAGCAAAAATGGAATTCCAAGGATGGCGCTAGTTATCATAATTTCGGCTGGCGTTTTCGTCTCTACGGCTGGGATAATATAGGCATTAGGGAGAAATAGAATATATATATATTGCACGAGCTCGACGTGGCAGTCTCGGCTGTTTAGCTTATCTCATCTTGAAAAGCAAAAAAAACAGAGAATTTAATAATATCAAGAAAGAGTGCAGCTATACATTCTGCATCGCAAACATGAGTAAATGCCGCAACCATGAGCCATATTGAAATCATCGGTATGGAACATATATTCGGAAATTCTTCACTCCTAAATTGACAACGATCTTTGTTCGCTGCAGCAAGTTTCAAGTAGTTACTGTATCCAACGAAAAAGTGACGGAACTCTACCGAACTTAAGCGAATATGCTGTCATGCCGCAAAAGCCCACACAAGCAGAATAACTATGAAATTTTAAAAGATTAAATACACCTGAATTATCCCACATCAAATTGATCACGTGATGCCATACGAAAAAAAACAAAATAACCTTAGTTTAGAACCACTCATTACAGAGATGAAATTTAAGTTGGCTCAAGTACCATAAAAGTGGTACTAATAATAAAGGAGTTAATTATTTATAATCATATAGCACCCACTAACACATTGTAATCCGGCCTCCTTTTTGCATAGCGTGCTCGCTTTTATCGTGTTCACCTTTGTAATATCATTGTGTTTCGCTAGACCCAGTCCCCAGTTGTGGCAAGTGCTAGTCCGTTGGTAACCACCCATTAGACCTTCGAGTATCAATAGCGCCACGTATTTGCCTCTTCAGTGTCGCTGCCTAAATTGTGGTTAGTTCAGTAACAACCGAAAAGAATAGGAGGCCACTAGAATACGGCGTCCGTTCTTCTATTTCGAGTTGATCTTGTGTTTTGTTGTTGCTAATGCTGCTCATCATGCGCTGTATGGATTATGATAATATTGCCCTTTTCGTTCAGTCGTCACTTCTAGATATATGTTTAGTTGCTTTGGATGAACTTTTAGTGTTATACCTTTTCCTTAAACTGAGCCGCAGTTACCGATGCCGACACGCTTCGTATCTAGGGTGATATACGCGCCGATCTAAAAGAAACCATAATCTCTGATTTCTGAGCCTTGCAAAGCTGTGTCCTACATTGTGATGTTATATGGATCCGCGAGCCGCTCGCACACAAACAGGTTCCAGTTAAACTGTAAGCTAAAACTGACTGGTCTTAGTTTAAAGTACCGATTTTAAGGTAATTCAGAGGCTGTATGTGTGCGAGTTCGCCAACGCGATGCTCAACGGTGCAGGCTGTAATTGCCATTTCTACGGCACTGACCAGTGGAAAACTGCAAAATTATTATTGTGAGAATTCTTTGGATGAGTCGGACGTCTTGCTGCGGCATTTTCGGCTACGCTTGACACGCGCATGACAAACCCTAGTCCGTTGTTAAATATATAGTAAATATAGCACACTCCTAAATGTCACACGCTAGAAAAGTTCCGTCGTTTGAGCATAGCGAGCATTGAGCAGAAACCCTTCTAACAAGTAAATGATCTCTTTCCAAATCCCCCCCCCCGCTCCCCCTCCAGTCTAATCATCTGTTACAATCAAGTTCTGGTTCCTCGTTACACAATAGCAGTTGTCCGTCGTGGGTTCGTCTTAATCTTGCTTGAGAGTCAGTTAGTTTTTGTTTATTTTCTGATCTACCATAGCAAGATCATGTGCGCCACATACTCGTCGATTTCAGGGAGCCGACCGCCTAGCGCTATTGAGTGGTCTAAATAATTTGAAATTAAATCATCTTCAAAATATGAGATACAACGAATCCAGAACAACCGTCATCCTATTAAATTAGTAAGTTCACATATCAAATATGATTAATATTGCCGTATCTATCTATAGGTGAAGGATACAGGACTAAGGCAAAATAAAGGATCGCTTTTGAGAATGCTTTCGCACAAGTTTATCGACATTTCCCGGTACACGAACGACGAAAGAACTAATCATTCGATTATTGCTGATATAGTCATTTTTGGCCAATAGCCATGACAAAGAAAAGTCGAAAGAATCACGCTTTGCATTTAGACACACTTTTTGATGGCCGGTGCCTCTTGGGCAGAGTCAGAAGATCCCATAGAATGTTAGACCAAAGTCCTCCTCTTCTTTGTTATCAGCGATCACAGCCGGTATGGCCTTACCTGTCGAATGTATGCACGCCGAATCGTTATTTTGCAGAAGTGGAGCGTTCCCAACCGACGGGGTGATAGCTGAGTGCAGCGAGGACCGTGTCACGGAATGGGACATTATGGGTTTGAGCCCAGACAGAGAGGGCGGTGCCAAGGGCCTAGGTTGATCGCAGCCGGCACGTCCGGCAGCCTCAGGTTAGAACTCTTCTGCGTCTCGGTAACTGGGCTCAGTCGACACAAAATAGTCGTCAAAGAAGTTAAACAAATATTCGAAAGTTGGCCGTTTCTCGGGCTCTGCGTCCCAACAATGCATCATACACTGAAAAACGGAATCGGGACACTCGACGCCCTGTGGTTTTGGCATGCGGTTGCCCTGTTCGATGTACTCAATCACCTGACGGTTTGGCATTCCTGCAATGGATGTGATGACAGAGGGTGACGTGAGCAAATTACATAAATTACAAGCAGCATAATATAATTGTCTTTGAGAGAATTGTTTTGTACCATTCGCACGTGCATGTAAAAATAATAAGTAAAAAAAGAACATAAGCATAAATAGGCTTGTTAGATATATATATCGCCATTATACATATCCTAGTTTGCCAAGGTATGCTAAAAAATTAGTTCAAGATAGAAAAATTAAGAACTCATATTTATCAAAAATAGATAATAATAAAAATTTATTTAGGTCATGTTAAATGATCAATAACAGTATAACATTGATAAAAGGAATACAATAAAGACGCCCACTTACCAGGATACGGTATTTGGCCGAATGTTATGAGCTCATATAGCAAAATGCCGTACGACCATACGTCGGATTTGATAGAGAACTTTCCGTAGAGAGCAGCCTCGGGGGCAGTCCATTTAATCGGGAATTTGGCACCTTGACGTGCCGTATATTCGCTATCTTCGATGATGCGAGCGAGACCGAAATCAGCCACCTACACGGATTAGTCGCGGAAGAAAAAGTAGACATATAAGACAATTGATTACAATTTGACCGTAGCACAAATTATACTGCATAGATCTGAGTGCTTTGAAAATCATAAGAGCAAACATAGCTTTTAGAAACCGCGTCCCTTTGCTTTTAGAAAATATCATACAAGTCCCCCATATTTTAAGTGTAGTAAATTGATGTCAAACAACGCGCGATCAGTCCATGTGTAGCATCTGACTACACTTAAACTAAAACCATGTCAAAGAAACACTGAATCTAAAGGGAAAAATATAACGAGCGGGGCTAGCTTCCTTACAAATGCTGACGTGTTTGCCTTGTGAAGTTAGTTAGGAACACATTGCGATCTAGGCTCAAATCCGGTCTTGGTACACTTCGTTTTGCGCTGAGGATCAGCCGTTTGAAGCAATCATTTACTAAATCAGTACCGGACGTAAGATACAAAACACTTATTTGGCCTTTATGCGAACTGTGGGTTAAAATAATACTGTGATAATTTCAAATCATACTTGAAGGACCGAAGATGGGTTAGTAACACAGACCAGTGGGCGTAATAATCGCAATGCCTCAGGAAACTTACCTTAACAATATTATTCTCGCCCACGAGGATGTTTCTCGCTGCAAGATCTCTGTGAATGAGCTGTTTGCTTTCAAGGTATTGCATGCCTGAGGCGATTTGCGCAGCCATGTCTATCAGTACTGGCAGTTTGACTTTGGTACCTTTGCTAGCTTCATCTTGCTTACGCAGGAACTCCAATAGAGACCCATTGCACATGTACTCTGTGATGATATAGATCGGCTCTTCCTTTGAGCATACGGCATATAGAGATACAAGTTTCTCATGTCGAAACTTCTTCATAATGGCTGCCTCCTGCAAAAAGGCGGCAGGATCCATCGTGCCTGGTTTAAGTGTTTTTACTGCCACTTCCTTGGCATTTTTCCACAGTCCATACCACACCTCGCCGAAATTGCCGCTGCCAAGCTTGCGGATCAACTGCAGTGAGTCCCGAGGAATCTCCCAATCATGTCGGGTCTCAGGAGAAAGATCCCAAACGTGCGGTTTTGGCTTTGGGCACGGCAAAGTCAACCGATGGCAAAGTCCATTTGCTCCTGAAATCGGCCAAGACGTCACGGATTCCATCAAGTGCATTTCTGAACTATAAAGAACTCGGCAAGAAATCAGTAGATGGTACGCACTTAAATACATCATGAATAATTTTGTAGTAAGTCGTACTCGATCACGCACTTACCCTCGGAATAGTAGGAAACAAGCTGCTGCAGCGAGCTGAAGGTCATTTTGGTTGTTACGTAGAATCCTCCCTGGTCGAGCGTCTTTATCTTGTAATGCTTCACATGATCTCCCTTTGAGGTTTCGTAATCCTTAATGGACAGAGAGTAGCCCCCTGCCTGGGTTTGTTCCCGATGCCGGATAAGGAATGTGCCTCGCGGGTTGGAGTCCATCATGAGCATCTTCTCCGCGTCCTTCCGGGAGATTCTGCCGAGGAACCAGTCTTCACTCTCAACGGACTTTTCAGCTGCTACGAAGTTACGTGGAATGAAGCCGTGTCGTTTGTCAACGCTATGTCGTGCGCACCACCAGTCGGCATCCGAATCATCGAGGATAATTAGCCTGTCACCCTATCACAAATGAATTAACATTTTTATAATAAACACATTAAGAAGTTGGTCAAAGTGAGGCATATCAATATCAGTCTGATTTAGTAATCTAAATATTATTGATTGAGAACCATTTCGGTTGGATATTGCCAGTTCTACATAGAAAAATCAGTTAAATCTTATGGGTTAAGTGCTTAGTAAATACCTAACATATGCGTCTTTTACACACACGTTTACCTTTCTAAAGCTGAGATCGCCATCCGCACGTGCCTCGTATGAATATAAAGCAACAACTACTTTCTGTTGTCCGCCACTTGCTGACGCGCTGCCTGAACTACGGGACTCCTTCAGTCCATCGCCGGAAGACGGAGGTTTCGAGTATCGTTCTCCTGATCCGCTTCCGCTGCCAGCGACACCTGCGCCACGGTTCGGCGTACCGTTATTGCTGTGTGAAGTCGCACCCGTCTCGTGTTGTTGTTGTTGGTGGTCTTTATTTTGTCCTCCTGGCGTGCCAGCATGCATACTCGCCATGTTCGGCATCCTTCCGCTACCATGGTGCATCTGCGCATGGTGATTTGGGGTCTGTTGCAGTTGCTGATTGTTTAGCTGTGCACCCATGGCGCCATTATGACCATCGTGGGCAGAGCTGCCCTTCTTGCTGCCGCCTTGACGTGATAAACAGTTACCCATCTTGGCTCGCTTTGGCTAGCTTATTTATCCCTAATTGTTTTAGGAACGGAAAAAGTTACCACTATAGCTATTCTCGACAGACTCGTCTTGGTGCATTCAACTTATATTCTCCGCTGAGAAAATAAAGTCGGAAAAGTTATCACAGGCCACGGCTCCGCTGGTTGGAAAAGTAGCAATCAAAAGCTTCGTCGTTGACGCTAGGTTGCACTCTGCACTTGATTATGCTAATGGCAGTTGTGCAACCTCAACGATACCAGGGGCGGGACGCAGTGGAGTGAGGCGTTCGGCAGCTGTCACCACCTGGGGGGGGGTGGGAGGTCTACAACGACGCTCAAGGCCCCCAGTGCCGTCTGAAATTGAAAAAGAAAAGGTTACGAATACGTTTGGAAATACGCTACAGTGACTAACGCTAACTATATAGTAATACAGCTAAATTTTGTTAGTATGAATTTCAACAGGCACAAATATCTGACAAATGCTAAAACACAAACCTCACACGTCTTTTCGCATTCATGCCGGCGCCAACGCTCACGTTAAATCATGGGGATTCTCAAAGCCTCTTTTACAAATTGAATAATATATATATATATATATATATATATATATATATATATATATAAGCCGTAGGCGGAGCTTGAAACAATCCTTCTTTTATAAAAAAAGTACTTAAGCGTGACTACCTAAATCTGAGATACGAGTCCATCATGTTTAATATTTCAGCCGGTCCCATACATGTCGTAAAAGACCATTCAAAAAGTACCTAAGGCTGCCACCATTACTGCACAATTCGTTGGCTTGTAAGATGACATCAACTAGATAAAATGATTCTTACCTATCTAGAAACAGCATTTCTTCTTTACTAGGCAATCGCTTCTGATCCACATATTAATTTAACGCAAGTAATCGATTAAATCGTGCTTAATGCGTCAGATTACTATGCCTTGTAATAACATGCCTGAGTTGAGGCCCATAGCCCATCTACTCACATACTCAATTTTTGGGTGCGGTTGTTTAGCCCGTTTCACAGGGCTATACGATCGAAAAACCGCAGCTACCATGAAAACGTTTGTTTACTGCATATTGGCGCACGCGCTCTAGACTGGGGATTGGACGTACGCACGCTATCTCTCGCCGTCTGAAGCAGCGCTTAACGCCAGTATTGAATGTAAACTCAAAACATATAGTGGCCACCGTCGACTACACACCAGTTTGATAGGTAAAACAACGAACGCTGAACAAAACAGGGCCACATTCATACACAGTTGCCCGGCATTGGCTGAAGGTCAACAACAAGAAGATTTCATTAAAATTAATGATTGTTGTAACGCATCGAACAGGATTCGATGCATTGGCAAGAAGACAGAGGGCGCCTTTTGCCTACTTACTACTTTATCTACCCCACATTTTTGATCCCATGTATAAATTTCAGCGAACTGTGCTCGAGCTGCCGTTCACTGAGCACACGAAAACAACTTACCGGGAAAATATTACATTGTGCACTTTGAAAAAAAGCGCTGACAACAAGAACATATATTCGTCATTCAATACCAGCATTTGATCAACATCCATATCTGCAGAGAGCTGTTAGAGCTTCTCTACTACGGTATTATTTTATTCAAATGTGTTAAGAGAGCTGAATTCAATAGGTTTAATCCAAAATCCAAAAGTTGAAAGAAAAAAACCTACTCTATGAGTTGAAATAGCTTCAGAGTTATGTTGACTACGATCACGAAATATTATTAGCTAATGAAAGCTCAATAATTTAAAAATATTTTTTTGTGCTATTCAGCTACAAAGATATGCAGCTATGCAACCGTTTTCAAATATATTTGAGACCGAAATACGGTTAACACAACTACAGTAAAAATCACTAACTGACAACAATGCATGAATGCTTCTATAGTAATGCCCAAAGCGATTCCAACGCCACAAGCACTTCAGGCCGAAGACTAGCTATGGGCCTTTGAATGTACGCCTTGTCTTATTTAGTTTGGCTGTTCTAAAAAGGATTTCTAAATATCAGAGGCATTAAAAAGGAAAACACACTTACGAAGAAGGGTTGATTGAAAGGAGGCATTTGCTATGTGGGTGAGCAGAAATCAACATTTCTATTACATACTGATTATAGATATACTGAATGCGTGTACACACTACAAAGTACGGGGAAAATAGCTCATCTGTTGTTGATATTTCGTTTGTTGCAATTTTCGCACATCTGTTAACTTCAGTTGCTTTATGTTTACCCAATTTCTGAGACTCGTGTAGCTTTAAAGGAAAACACGTTAGGCATTCTATAAAGTTATGCATTACCACAGCAATTTGTATGTGGACATTGATAGATAACTCAGCTGAGAGAAGCTATCCAATACTTTGTATTGTAACTATAGGTTTGTTTGTTCTACTCTTCAGACCTCAACGGGCTATATCACTCCGGACAGTAGCTCATTTTAAGTTCCTGATCATTCATCTGCATTAGCTCACCGTTCTCAATCAATATTACTCTTTTTCATGAATATTTTTTTTTACCAAAATTTGGCTTTCGACAAAAATTTGCTTTTCTGACATTTAAATGTCGGTCACATGTTGGTAACTGCCACAAAGCCATGTTTTCTTTCAAGGTAAGCAAAAGAAAAAACTCAACTACAACAGTGTACTCGTTTTCTGCGTAAGAGTGTGAAGTATTTTGATGCACAGCAGATTTTCTTTTCAGCGACGTCTCCATCAGGTTGCGCCCGCGTCTTGCAATATTGCTCGACAAGCGCGCTCTACTCAAATGTAAACAATTCGACCACTGAACAATTAATGATGTGCTAGAACCATTTGTTTAGCTAACAGGTTCCTCGTTCGAGTTTGACTTATTCCTTGTATCCAACATAATCCTCGTCCTCCTCAATCTTTTGTCGAATTCAGCAAGAAACAGGACTGCCACCGGTACCATGATATGGGCTCCAAATGACAAAAGATGAAACGCTTGTGTATCGACTAGACAGTGAATAAGTGGGTGGAAGTGTTCATTGACCCAGTAAAAGTACTGATTGATATCTTCCTACTATAGTTCGCCTTAGCAGTGTGTCGGTGTTGCTTAGACTCATGGACATTTGACGGTCGGGTATAGCCAAAAGTCGGGAATCACAAGTTTATCTGAAATCGTCTTGAAGGCGCAAAAGAAGGCGTTCATTTGTTCCACCATATTGCTGAGATGTATGTTGCGCCGAACGAGATCTATTCCTGTCACAAACGTTGGCTTACTTACCTGTCACACTTAGGGTCGGTATTTGTCATCAGTAGACTGTAAATTTTTAACCGGCAAGCCGAGGTCTGATATCCAAGTACAACTTACCGGAACGCATTGAGTTATCTGTAATAAACAACATTTTGATCTGCACCAGAAGATCAAATTGTCTCGCTTCGTCTTCTTTTTAAAGCGAAGTGGAACGCCTGATATTTTCCGAATTTTTGCAGTAATGTATGGCGCAAACTACGGAAAACACTCTGAAGATAAGTACCCTTTTAGGTTATTTGCAAAAAAGTAATAAGTAATAGTTCGAACTGCATACTGGAGGGGCCATTTGCACTAGGCCAGAACAGAGGCATCTCAGCCAAAACTAGTTTTCCTTTGTGCTTAACATTAAGGCCAGGGAGTATTTTCATGAGTGTTGTATTTTAGGATCTTTCAAACAGATAGGACTGTTTTACTACACAATCAATATATTTTGGTAGAAAAGTTAATCATGTATGGAAAGGGTCGGCGCTGTGTTTCTCACGCGAACCCTGGTCGCTGTTTCGTTCTCACTTCACGTCGGTTTATTGATAAAATTGTAAACCGAGCAACGTGATTCACTTGAACAAGCGGTTCAGCGTGAACCCGACAGCCTGGTATCACCCTAAATTGTTAAGGGCCACTTAATTCATACGTTCATCTGAATTTTACATCTCAGCTAATTACGTGCTAATTCCCTCTTATTCAGATAATAGTAAATCCTACTATAGTACAGAAACAGATTTACTAATAAAAACCTGCTGCTATGTACGTTATTAATTGTGCCCTCTTTTATTTCAGTAGCTGAGGTAACATAATTATCATTGGGTACATTTCATCCGAAAAGCGCGCCAAAATTCGAGGCGGAGCCGACCGCTGTACCATTCATTGTAGCTCAAGCCAATATAGGCTTCTGATATTCGTTCTCTGAAAAGAATAGTTAAAGGCTTCCATATCAATACCCGAGTAAACTCGATCTGTTCAGGTCCCGCAACTGCTATATTTGCCATAAGTACATATTTCTACGACTAGAAGTCATAACATATCCATCGCTATCGCAATAACGAAGTGTGATAACAAAGCAAATATTGCAATACAAGTGTAGTAGTGAAGTAACTGTCGGCTTCGTAATGCTTTGTAGCATTCGAGTCTTTCCGGTTGTTGTTGTTGTCGCTACTGCTGCTGACGTCGGTTCTACCTCGTCGTCATGCGCGATGAATAACATTTTAATCAGCTTCTCTATGTCTATCTCACTATAGGCCTGTTATTTGCTCTGTCTGCCGGCAGAAGGACGTTCATCCGCAGAGGTCGTCTCCGATGAATAGCCTCTCACAATGAAACATAACAAGCCTGCAAAGCAGATGGAGCACACGGCGCGCCTGCGGCGCGATAGTACTATTTCCAAACAAGGAACCTCACCTAGCTCGACCCCTTAGCTGTTCAGCTATACCTCGTAAGATAACAACAACTTTGTCATACATAAAAGCAGACAAGTTAACATAATGATAGTGATGTGTCTAGAAAAGTGGAAAGAAAACGAAGTAGCAACATTAGAACAACTTGCTAGTCGACTCCCTTGCAAGCAGCTTTACTACGAACGCGAACCAGCTGATGGCATACGTGAAGCGCCGCTGTTGCTGCCGGTCAACGCAGCAGCAAAGGAACTGGGAAAACGCAACGGGACTGGGCAGGGAGAGCTAGATGAGCCAAAATCAACGGAGCGAATCAACGAAGATGTCGGATAGGCAGCACACTATCGTCACCACAGCTGGCAAATAATTCACAGATACAAATACAACAGCACAATGTGCTGTGCCGTTGTTACAATTGTTACTGTCCGGTAGGGCTAAGACGATAGGCACCCAATGCTGCCACGGCTTCCACCCGCTACAGCAAATGCTTTAACTTTAGCAGTCACAGGTCATAACCATTGGACGCGGAGGATAACAAGACGACCCCTTTTTCCTCCTCCATCGCTTTCAGCACCATTAAAACTGCCAGCCTTCGTCGAACCTTAAAGACGTTGCTAGATGCTAAAGAATATAGTGTAGTTAGCACAGGCGCCATAGTTTGCTTGGCCATGTAAGCAGCACAAGTAACCATCATAAGCGTCGGGAGTAAAGAAAAGGAAAGAAAAAAGAGCTTATTACAATAAGAAAAATCCAGGAGTTTTAGCCCAACACCAACCCCAGTTACCTTCTACCGGCTAAACAAATACACAATAAATATCGGGGTACCGTATATTCGTTTTAGCTTTGCCAAATTTTAGGCAAACATGACTTTTAACTAATCACCCCGATTTTATTATACCTTTACATGGTACATATATATATATATATATATATATATATATATATATATATATATATATATATATATATAACCTTTATTAAGAATTGTACCAACGAAACGAACGACAAGATTCATATACTTCCGAAGTATTTTTTTAATCTCTAAAAGCACTATTCAGCCTGATAAGACCGTCACTTCAGAAATAAGCTTCATTTTTAAACAAATTTGGTACAATACAATATAAAAATACGAGGTGTGCCTAAAAAAACTACGCCAGTATTCTAGAGTATGATACAAAACGAAGTTCCGGAAGATCTCGGTCCAGTTTTAACTGAGCAGTCGTTTTTCTGTAAGTCACTTTTAAAAATGTACGTGTATTGATCTGATCAATCCTTACTGAGATGGCATGCACTTAGTCCATCAGAGAAGTTCAACGAACGTTTGTACTTTTTTAAAATCTATTTTGTAGCGTCTTTGAAGAATTATGTCGCATACCCTTAACTGCGTTTAAAATTCACTGCGGAAGAATCTTTAGCATGTTCGAAATGTAACAACTCCAAACACCCTCTGGGCACTAGGATAGTACTGAATCTGAAATGGACGGTTTCATTCTAAATATTTTGTTTAATTCCACGTATTGAAGCGTCACCACATCGCCAATGAAAAATCTATGCTTAATTGTCTCATTTTTTTAACCGTTTAACGCATTCCTAAATTCATTTGAGGTTCAACTGGAATAGGTTCACAAGCGTCAGTAAATACAGCGTTAAGCAACAGATGGGCTACGAATCACTCGTTTGTGCCACTGATGATTTCATAAGAACATCGTTCACATAAAAAAACTATAATAACGTTTTCCATGGGCGTTTTCAAAGACTTAAACGTTTAATTAATATGTTTTCCCGAGTTTCTTCCCGGTCTTAAGATCTTCACTCAAATCGTATACGGAACGTAGGGTGATTTGTTTGATGTATGCTCGTCATGCAGGTGCTACTAGATTGTTAACATTCAAAACCCCTGTGTAATTCATCTCCTCCGACAGACACATTTATCTACCGGAAGAATAAACCAAAAAATAAAGCTGTGTCACGTGTGTCCACCATAAACCGTACAGGTGTTATGTAATCAATACAGCGTTTGCTATAGTCACTTGGCCAGCAAAAGATGTAAATATTTCTGATGATAACTGCATACCCTGCCAATCAGTTTGGTCGAATACGCTGGCGGTCGGTCCTCACTCATAACTTCATTTCATTTGTATACGAATACTAACACCTTCAAATCTGAACCAGTCTAATCAGATCTAGTACCCAGTTGCGGGACTTTCGAGCGGAATCGTTTCATTGTTAAAGTTTAACTGATTGATCACTGCTGATTGGTATTAATTTGGCGGTGATTCTCGTGAGTCATACGCGCGACTGGGAAAATGTTTTGACTTTCTAAATGAGATTCGATCACTGTTTATAAATATGCGACGGTTTTGTGGGACGCCATGCTTATGAAAAATGTAGTGTCCGTTCTTATTATAGGCATAGGTTCAATCGTAGATGGATGTTGTTACTATATAGAGGTAGCCCGTGAAGCGCATAATACCCATGTTAGTTCTGACCGTACGAAAACGGTATAATGCCTATTGACTGGCAGAAGGGTGATATACACGCAAATTTCAGACTGAAACTGGTATCGTTCGATGAATAAATAACAAAACGAGGGGTAATGATATTCTTAACACCTGCTAATCAAAGAGTGAAAAAATCGTTTTAATAAAAGCGCCAAAACAACTACTCTAGTTATTAAGAATCCTGTTTTCAGCATCGGGTTAAATTTGGAGCTTATCATTTGATAGCCATAATGGTTAGTTAGTTGTACAAGTTGCTCCATGGCGCTGTATAGTAAAAAGAGAATTCAATGGAATATATGGTGAGTAATGGTTTCGGCTGAGGTAGGTGCAATCGTCAGGCCCGCCACAATCGGTCCACATAAAATAGGATTTTTCCTAATAAGATCCGACCATACGCAAAAATATTAGTTAATTGCTTAATAAAAACATATGCTAGCTACCCTACTACAAAAAATAATATTTCTTTGCGTGAATAGAGCAAATATGCTCATCTACAAAACTAATGGACCCGCTGGTGATACAATCGTGTGTCGTTCTAACATGTTTTTTAATGATGTCATTGCTACTAGAGCTTTATTATTATTATTACTCTTATATTATACCGCTGTCGTCACCGCCATGAAAACTGCCGCCATACAGATGAAATATGTAGAAAATAATTTTGCTATGTACTGCATCTGGAGTTATACTCTGTTAACTGCTACAATGGCTACTTAGTTTGTGCTTAATAGATCTTAGCCGAATACTAGTTGGGCTAATTGAAAAAGAAAATAAATTTTTCATCTTCTGTTGTAATCATACTGTACCCAGTTATGTCCACTGAAGTTGTGGGCTGATATTCTGTCGTTAAAAAGTAAGAAACTTATTCGTAATAGAAAATTAAATCAAATACAAAATCGTAACGCCATGCGGTGTGTTACTGTTTTGCCTCGCCTGCTAATTTTCGACGCAGATTTCTAGCTTGAGATTACTGCACAGTTGATGACAGGCAACATTGTTGCGGAAATAAATAATATACAAGTACTGTTTGAGGTACAGGTATTGGGTTACGAGTTACTGATACAGAAATAACAATAGTAATACAATGAACATACCAATAAAACGATCAAGGGCCTAGGTTAGATTTCTTAGCACGAGAGTGTATGTCTCGCTAAGGATACAACTTGTTCTTGCTAAGCATCTGCACACCAACTTTCGTGGTCAATACGTTAATTAAAACATCCTCATTGACCCTAATTAATTAAACTGAAAATTTAGAGAAGCCAGACTAATACATATAACAGCCTCAGAGAAAAATTTGATACAGAGATAAGCATATTCCATGTTCAAATATTTTCATTCGAAAAATATAAGGTAACTTACTCTTAGCCCTTTTGTTCTTATATAGAATCGAACTGTCATCAATTTTGCGCAAAAATGTAGGTGCTAATATTCTGAGTAACAAGCCACTACCTAATCCCAATCCAGTTAGTGACTTTTAAGAATTTTGTCGGCGAAATGTGAGACCTAATATTTGGTATCACGTACAAATGTTTATGTTATAGTTAAAGCAAATGAGACACTGGCGTTTTTAGTTTTGCCAGCTTGTTACAGTCAGATTGAAATAAAATACTTTCGTTTGAGGGCGCGAGTTCTGCCTGCGCCCTTAACTACAAGCTATGTCACAGCAAATTGAGCAACATGGCCTGCGTGGTTAATGTGTATCTCTTTGAGTGCAATAGCATCGTAAATCATGAACATTCGATCATCGCTGGTTCAAATTTCAGCGTTAGCAAATGGTTGTTATGACATATTTAATATACTTCTTCTTAGGCCCGTTAAAGAAAACCCCAAAATATATCCAGCCGGATTTATCCAGTCTAATACTTGACAGTGTAAGTACATGTTGTTAAAGAAAGAATGATAGCTGAACAAATTTAAATGCCGTTAGTGTCCCCAGATAAAAAAAGAATGTATGGTCCAGCGTGCGCTTGTTTTTTTCAAATATATTGGTTAAGTACGCACACGTTACAAAGAGGGCGAGACCGATCTAAAAACAGATCAAGAATGATAACCAACTAGCGAAAATCGAGCAAAATAAGGCCTCCAAATTTTAAGTCAATTATATTCCGAGATCTATTACTTTCGAACTTGGTAAAATTTGTGAGACATGAACACGCAACTTTGTAAAACTCATAACCTCACATTGGTTCTTATAATTTTAAGCTATTTCACCTTAGATGTCGCTCTTTGACTATCTGGGGCTGCAATCGTATAAATCTCGCATAAATTGGTTATCACGTGGGAACAAGCCTAATGTTATCATTATAAAGTGTAACAGGTATGTTACACAATCAAGCCCGGTAGGCCAGAATAACGACCCTTATGATTGACTTTAGTCTCAGTCAACTTAAGACCAACTCAAGTGTTTTTTCAGAGCAGCGCAGCGGCTGGTAAGGGACTTCTATATATACTCAAAAAGGCCATGGCATTCATAAAATATTCATCTATAATAAACCTTATGCGATGTGGTTTAAGCCAATGAACACTTCCACTATTTGCCTGTAAATGCTCGTGTCCGATCAATTTATAGTTGGGTTCATATTGGCTAAATAGGTTTTTTTTTTTTGTTTTCAATAAGAGGTTTGCGAGAAGTAGCAAGAGGGAACCTTCCGCCTCTATCTGCGTAGAACGGAGAACGTTACATCTGCCCTTATGTAGCGAGCGACGCAACCTGATGCTGCAGCCAAGGTAAATGACCGGTATTCTCGAAGGCTTGGCTGCTGAGAGGAGTGCTTTGCTTTGATACACATTTAGAGTAGCAGCGGTGAGCAGAAGGATCTGAGATCACACAGAGGCGCAAGTGGTGTCTTCGCCATTCCAGCGCTTAACATTAATTTAACCCAGACATCGTTTTCATTGAGTACAACTAATTGGCTTTTGTGGGCAAGACCCCGTTAAATGATAAGCCCACCTTCTTTTGTACCAGTTTCTGCTGCTCACATTTGCAAGCACAGGTCAGACAGGCATAGTTGAGTCGCCATTTTCATTCGAGAGTTCGTTGTCACACACCGCCTCTTAGTTTTCACGGCACCTAATAATTCCAGTTGAATCTGAGTACGGTATCTACAATGCCGCTTCGCCATAGCGTGAATGTTAGCTCAACAATCTACGTTGGATAGGGCTTTGGCGACATGACGGAGGAATGCCTTCGAAGCAACACTGAAGACACATTTTTAGAATAAATATAAAAAAAAAAGTGACACGGGCGATAAAGATCGAGGCTTTAGAAGGTCTTCTTCATTCGAATATCACTGACACACTGTTTGCAATCATTCTATACACAGGTTCCTACTGTAGACCGTCTTTTCACAATGGTAGATATTGTCACCTGCAAACGACAAGCATAGCTTACTAGACTAGAACAAAAAAACTTATTTACAGCGATATAAACCTGGATCATCACTGTGCACACTCAAAACCTCTTTGTAGTCCATCATCAATCTCACACCTCATACACGTTAGTCCTCGGTAACCAGCATAGCTCCTGATGCTCTGTTAGAGGAACCGGTGGTTCTGGCCTCAAAGTAACACAAGAGCCAAAGGTCGTCCCTGAACTTGTTGGTTTCCTGCTGCTGCCACAAGTCCAACCAGCGAAAGCAACGACACCATAATACGCTGACCATAAACAAAATATCCGTTACGATCATATATGTTGCTTATACGAATTCATTCCTGTCCTCCAAGCGTACTCCATCCAGGCAACGTTCACAGAAGTAGCGTTCCACCTACCGGCTAGTTTAAGGCAGGCCCGCGTTGGGGTTCACTGCAGTCCGGGTCCATCGTCACTGATCCATTGATCGTACTGCTACCAAACTACGGTTTGCGTGCCAGCCTCACATCTCTGTCCATCACCGATTAGCGGGACCACTTGCAGCACCATCCCCCACTGGTTTGTTCCTTTTTAACACAGCACACTCACACTGCAATACACCGTTCAGTGGCAAAGTTGTCCGTGTAGGCACGTAGTTGCACGGGTCTTACTACGGCTACTGCTAGCAGCTATCACCAGCATCGGCACACGGCCATATAGAGACGGATCTACGGACCGGCAACACACGGCCGCACTAACAGCACTGTACGGTCGCTCACGCTGGCCTGGCTACATGAACACTATGATGTGAACGGCATAGCGGCTGTGGGAGCCGCTAGACCACCATTCGCAGCCGCCGCGACAGCACAAAGAGAAGCACCAAGCAGCGGTCCCTGCTCGTGCGGCCAGCCAGACGAACAGGCTACCCATCAGCAATGCTAACAGCTACAGCAGCAGTAAACAACAGTTGCGGCCGCGACTGCAGAAGTTCACATACACGAACACCACACGTACAAACACATACATATACACACACACAAAGAGACACCACCGCATAGATCTAACTGAGCACTCGGATCAGTAACAGGCGCCGAAACCTCGCTTTAGCCAACAAACACGGTGCAGTCAGCAGAGATCAATGGCAACATGGATCTAGGCGGAGGGGCGGAAAGATTCAAATGTATTGGAACAAAGTGGGCTTTTACGGCCTCCAAACCGCATCTACTAGGGCTGTTTGCGGCACTTAAACGCGTGAACAATTCGTATCAAAGTGATTGTCAGTAGTCACCATATTATCAGGGAACACGATGCTGTTTAGATGTTGCTGTATTAATAGTATTTTCTATCTGGCCGGCGCGTGGGTGAGGGGTTGTTTACGATGACTACGCCCCGCGCGGTGCATCCAAATCAGGCAGAATCATTCGTAGGTCGCTTTGGGTTTGGAAACACTGCACGAGGGTCCCCGGTTGCTTTATTGCTCCGTCGGGACAGTCGACGCGTTTGCAAAAAAAGAAGGTGGCCGGATAAGCATCGCAAGAGCAGAAACGCGTGAACCAGTTTGCAGTGAAGCTTATTCGGTCGATGCTGATTTGTGGATGTGGTGGCTTCAGGAATCGTTGGTTCACCCATTATTCCCACCGGGAACTGTTGATTGGAACGTCGCATTCCTAATTCGTCAATGTGTGCGTGTGTGTTTTTGCTAGCCGTAGTAGTTGCAACAACAGCGATAGCAATTAGTGATATATAGAATGTAACACCGGTGATGATTGGGTACTAACAGCAGCATCAAGAACGAAGAGTTACAGCAGTTCTAAAACGAAAGCCGTAACCCATACAGAATCAGTCATAACAGATAAATACGAAGAAGTAAAAAAAAACGTAAATAACAGGAAAACAATCACAACAATAGCAGCAAAGAAAATCATTAAAAAACCTGTGTTCCCATTAACAGCATCACTATGTCTCCAAATCAGCCGCTTCCGCAGAAAGAGCACGCCGTGTTCAAAAAAATCTTACGCAGTTATGAACATAAACAGTACAAGAATGGACTCAAGCTGGCCAAGGTGATATTGTCGAATCCTAAGTTCGCCGAGCATGGTGAGACCTTAGCAATGAAGGGCCTGATTTTGAATTGCCTACGAAAAAAAGAAGAGGCGTATGAGCATATTAAACGCGGTCTTAAATCAGACGTTAAAAGTCATGTCTGTTGGCATGTGTTTGGATTGCTTCAACGGTCAGATCGCAAGTATGACGAAGCTATACGAGCTTATCGCAATGCTTTAAAATGCGATCCCGACAATATCCAGATTCTGCGCGATCTAAGTTTGTTACAAATTCAGATGAGAGATCTAGAGGGCTACAACGAGACACGACACAAGTTATTCACCTTGCGCCCGACGCAAAAAGCATCATGGATTGGCTTTGCCATGAGTTACCACCTCCTTGACGATTACGAAATGGCTGTGAAGCTCATCGACGAGTTCTTGAAGATCCAGAAAAAAACCGGTTACGACTACGAACAATCAGAATTGTTACTTTATCAAATTCAGATAGTGTTCGAATCGGGTAATTATCAGGAAGTACTGTACCGCATCGACAAGAACGAAAGTCTAATATGTGACAAGCTTTCATTAATGGAAACTCGAGCTGAGGTCTATTTACGTTTGGGTCGGTTTAGAGAGGCCGAAGCCATTTACGAGGCGTTGATCAGGCGTAACCAAGAAAACAGAGTATATTATCATGGCATGATCAAGGCTCGCCAGCTGCAGAAGGATGAGGAGAAAGTTCAAATGTTTGATGAATACAAGAAGCTCTACCCGCGCGCTCACACACCGCACAGGTTGCCCCTAAACATGTCGTCGGGACAGACGTTCAAGTCGCTTGTTGACGAGTATATGCGATACGCAATAAGAAAGGGAGTGCCTCCGCTTTTCGTCGACCTCAAGCCACTCTATAATGATCATGAGAAGGCAGATATTCTTCACGGACTAGTGGAAATGTATCTTAAGAACCTAAAAGAATACAATACGTTTGACGGGCCTAGCGGTAAAATAGAGCCAATCACAGCACTTGTCTGGGCATTCTACTATGCTTGCCAGCATTTTGACTTGCGCGGGGAAACGCAAAGGGCACTAGAAATCATCGACGAAGCCATCGAACATACCCCTACTCTGATTGAACTGTATTTGGCCAAAGCGAAGGTGTTCAAACATTCGGGTAATATGGCACGAGCTGTGCATTGTTTAGACAAAGCCCAGTCGTTGGACACGGCCGATCGTTACATTAACTCAAAATGTGCGAAGTATATGCTTCGAGCTTGTCGTATCAACGAAGCAGAAAGTATGTGCGCCAAATTCACCCGCGAAAACGTTTCAGCAATGGAGAATCTCAACGAGATGCAATGTATGTGGTTTCAAACGGAATGCGCAGACGCATACGCCAGATTGCGTAAACCTGGCGAGGCTCTACGAAAATGTCACGAAGTGGACCGGCACTTTGTGGAGATCACCGAGGACCAATTCGACTTTCATACATACTGTATGAGGAAGATGACACTTCGTTCATACATCGGCTTGCTGCGGCTTGAAGATGTTGTGAGATCACATACGTTCTACTTTAGGGCCGCTAGAATTGCTATTCAAACCTACCTGAAGCTACACGACAACCCGCTAGGGGACAAGAAACTTGAACAAGACGAACTCGAACCTACTTTAAGCAAGAGTGAGTTGAAAAAACTTCGGAACAAACAGAAGAAGGCTATGGAAAAGTTGCGTATGGAAGAGAAAGAAAACAAGGACAAGGAAAAGAAAGCATTGCCTGCCGAAGAGGAAAAAGTTGATGATGGACTGGGTCCCGACAAACTTGAACGGCCTACGAACGCTCTCGATGAAGCTATCAAGTTTCTGCGACCACTACAAGATTTAACGCCGAACAATATTGAGACACACTTATTATCGTACGAAATCTTTCGACGCCGCGACAAACCTCTGCTCATGCTGCAGAGTCTTGTCAGAGCCCATCGGCTGCAGCCCGATCATCCGACGTTGCACCGTTGTTTGGCTCACTTCCTATCGACGGTAGTTGTGAATAAGGAGTTGTCGAATCCAGTTAAATCTGTCATCGACAAACAAGTTTCTAGTCTGTTTGGAAATACGCGAACTGCCACGGAGTTGAATGAAACGTTCTTTAAAATGTACAAATTTTCATATCCCCATGCAATCGCGGCTGCTCGCGTCATGTTCGAGTTAGACAGGTCCAATCAGAAAGAGGCTCTAGATTGGGTCATGTTAAAAAGGGACGATGTCAAGCTCGGCATCGATCGAGTGCGCTGCGAAGAGGTTCTACAGCTGCTACGAGATGGCGGCATGGGCCAGATCGATATTAAGCTAATCGAATCGTTCCGAGATGATTGCGCCAGAAGATTTCCTTTAGCCGAAGCTTTTATGACGGAACCTCCGATTGTTTCGAGTCCTGCAAGCGGGCAGGACACTGAAGCGAATGCCGAACTGGCAAGCTAGACTATAGGAACGAATTGGGGCTAAGTAAAGAGATAGCGATAAATAGTACAGGGAATAAGAGAGAGCAAGAGGGCGCAAAGGCAGGAAGCAAACAAAATATAAATATATATAGAGCGATCGATGAACATTATCTAATATAGAAGATAAATAAGATCCGATAAGGAAGCGAGATGCGTTTGACAAGCAGTACTAAAGATTTTGTGTGAAAGCCTAATTTTATATACACAAAAACGACAATGAGCATATTCTTTTGTTTTTTTTCTTACATTATCGTGGCCTTATCAAAAGATAAGCATAATAAAAACAAAAACCTTTGCACAATAGTTGAACAACAGGCAAGTCTGGTGTGTTGATTTGATCCTATTAGATAGGTCGTAAGATTTAGCCACCATTTAAAGCTCGAGGTTCCGTTTAGCTAAATCGGCAGTTTGATTAAGAGGACATTATATTAATGTACCTGAACAGTGAAAACGCTTGTATCACTGAGCTTCTTCATTTATTTTCAAATCATCGTAGCTTATTGGGATTGTACCGCATTGTAATGCATTGTAAACATAAGCAACGCAGTTATTTCAATGTTTACTTAGGTCTGACTCAACACGCGTGTAGGTCAACAATCAGTTCATCTTAATCCGATCCATGCCGCGGAGAGCGCACTAGATACATTAAAACCAAAAGCCAAGCAACGACCTTATGGAAATTTCCATTAAAAAGATCTCACTGCGTCCTTTCGGTACACTTTTCTCGATAGGTTCTTAAGCCACGAAACCTGCTTGCGTACCTAAACTTTAGTTATAAGCATAACTTTCTCAAGCAGCGTAGAGGTCTGACCCGTCCTACAATAAAATCGAGACGGTCCCGTGAAATATTCCTGGCAGCGTAGTGTTAACATAAAATTCGAGAACGATACTCCGCTCACGCTAGTATCCGGGCGGTCTGGGAGCCTATGCCAATACTTATATTATTCATATACGTGTTAGATTCAATTTCGTTTAATTTAGCAGAATGTGAACTAATTAATAAATGTTGAGAAATAAATGAAATAAGTGCTATATTTCAATATCGTGAATACCATTCTAAATTAGAGTTCTCAAAAATTCTAATTTGCCAACTTAGTTTGTCTTATTATTCAAACTGCGAGAAATTTGCTAAAAAGAACAAAGCAAACTTAAAATTTTTTGTTTTAAGTACATTGATAAGGTATTACGTTAGTCATATATTCTCGCGCCATCACATAATATATTGGGTCGTTGGAAAAGTATTGACCGTTCCAACACAAACTGCAACAAATAATTTCAATATTTTAAAACAATATTTCTATACTAAATGTACTCTATTTTTACCGATTACAGTTTGCTATTTTTCTGATGACACTATAAGCCCATCACTGTAGAATTTCTGTGGTTTTTGGGCCAAAAATTAACATATTCCATTAACATATTTAAGGGAGTTCTGACCGAAACAGATGATAACCTGATGCTGCAAGATCCTGGCTATATGGCATTATATTATTTCCTATCCAAGTTCTCTCATTTTTTGCTGGGTATTTAAAGACTTTTGTAATCTAACATGGTCCCCGGCTGACTTTTGTCGATGGCTTGTTGTGATGCTGTTAGTTCTTGACAGTAGAGGTCCGAATCAATAATTTTCCGAGGCTGCCGCAGCTCATAATGCATGATTCTTTTTTCAGTTCTACCGATCACACAACATCATTTTCCCTGGCGCGTTAGTCTAGGCTCTATCAGAGATTGTAGAGTACATTGCTTTAATTTACTGACATGAATGATCCGCTATTTATTGCCCGTGACCAAACATTTTAGAAATTGGTCAGTTGCGGCTAACTTTCTTCAAATGGCTTAAACCTGTCTTGTGGCGGATGTTTAGTTCCTTGGCGATATCACGGCTACTCACATGTCGGTCTTGCTCAACACGAAAATTTCATAAACTTTCCCATCATTGGTCGACCACTATAAGGAGCACCTTTTGCATCTCTTCATCTAGAGAACGATAACGGCAGAGACATGTTTGAGCCGTTTCGTCCGCTAATGTATCTTGACCATAAACTGCGCTTTTATTTATAAGCCTGGGCAGAATTTCTGCCTTTATCGTAAAAAAGCTAGAGAATATAACGAATTTTTCCAGAAATTCCACTTACCTTTTCTGTCTCAGGCGCTTTTTCTAAAGCCTGAATTTGAACAATTTTAGCGTATCTGCTCTGCTAAATCAGCCTTCAAATGACGCCGACGCCGACCTGACGCGATTCTTATTACCTGCGATATGTGATTGAAAAGCCATCCCGCTAGAAAAACGACGACCTAATATAGCAGCGCTACAGTAACAGATACTATACAAGGCAATATCCTCGTGGACGGACTCTGCAACACTATAATAACGGGAACTAAATTAGCTTTTTGTCGCAAGAAGTTAGAAACATGGCTAATTATGTTTTTAAAAAAAAATCCTGTTATTTATAAACTTCACGAAGTATGTATATTGAAGGTTTAATGCATTTAAAATAATCTAAGATCCCTTTCATTAGTTATTTAAATGATAGAAAGGTTTATTCTTTATTTCGATGTAATAAAGTCTCTATTAGGTCTACACTTCGTTGAATCGTACGTCTACATATCTATTGAAAACCAAGTTGTTGCTGGCAAACATCTATTTTGTTTAGCCGTATAGATCTCGAAAAACTAAGAAATCTTTAAATGGTTTCAATAATTTTCTATTATTGGCCAGATAATCGAAGCAAATCCAGGTAAGCTAACATTAGGCACGCATTTTAGTTTAAAATCAAGCTTGCAGGCGGGAAACTAAGAAATGGCAGGCAGAAAAAGAAAAGCCTCAGTTTGAAAATATCATATGTTATGTATTCTTGATACAAAATTATGCATCTCAAAGTTGGAATTATTGAAACCGCAAGTGGATACACATCGTGCACGACGGCCGAGAACTACGTATATAAAATTTTAACTGCCCCTAGTTTTAAGCTAACATGCACACATTGTTTTATTGTAGAATTGGTTTGAATTCTGTTAGTAGAATCCGAGATAAAAGCGTATCCATATAAAAGGCATTATCATATATACCTGCATATAAAAGTTATAATTACTGACAACATTATGACTTTTTTACTAACTTTTATCCAAATTTTATCATTTTCAAGGTTTACCTATGCAAAGATCGTTACGTAAATTTTAATAAGTTCACAAGTGATCTATATATTTAAAACGTTTTGTTATGGTCGTTTTATGATTCTTTTAAGCTTCTTGCCTTTAGTACTCAGTGTCAGCCACCCGCTATTTGGATAAAATATTTTACGCGTAATTTATTATGACCCTCAAAGATCACTATGCAACATTTATGCCATGTGCTGATCTCTGATTACGAATCATGTGGTTTTCCGCAAAACGTTCTCTTTCATTTAAAAAAAAATATCTTAAGAAAGCACCAAAACGAACTAGTTTGTTATGTTATGCATTATAAAATGAACGATAATACCGAGATTCGATAAATACAAAATAACTACAGTCATACTGTGAAAAATCAAAGAGTTTTGCTAGATGGAAAAAATTGTTCAACAGCTCTTTCATGGTCACTTGCTGATTATATTGTGGCCTGTATATAAATCTTTTAGTTAAAAAAATGCCCAATCGGATGTATGGAAAACAAGAGTTGAAGGCTTTGTAACCGTTGTAGTTAAGAGCGGTGTTTTGAGGACAAATTTCGAATAAAGTATCCCGACTGCATGTTCCTGTGTAAGCTAATTCTTGTACATGATGCGGGAAGGCATCACCACTACTTCTAGCTGACTGAACCACTTCAATAGACTGACTTAGAAACAGATATTTTAATGATACTGATAGAATTTTTCTGGAGCTAAATGTCGTTAGCGGATTCCTGGTCTTAGATGTCTACAGATATTTGCCGCAATGGCGTTGAACTTC
Organism: Varroa destructor; assembly: GCF_002443255.2. Lineage (NCBI taxonomy): Eukaryota > Metazoa > Arthropoda > Arachnida > Mesostigmata > Varroidae > Varroa > Varroa destructor. Next base: position 10,887,377 of record NW_019211455.1, read on the forward strand.
ATCATGCATTTTTTAACTGTACAAATACTCATTAACTTCACACAATCCTCTGAATCGGTTCTTACTTTGATAGACTATTTTGATCTTTCATTGAATTATCTCACTTCAATAGACTTTAACCGCAGATTTTCACAAGTTGTTTGATCTTGGGGGGGGGGGGGGGGAACGCCGAAAAGCAACAACCTCAAGCTTCAAATACAGCCGTTTGTTAAATTATATATATATATATATATATATATATAGTTGTTAGTGGATAAATGCCAGAGTATGATTAATAGTAGTATTAGTATTGCTATTATTAACGGTATTATCGTGATTGCAATTGTGAACTGTGACAAATTAAACACCTGCAGTACATATATCGATAAAAGGCAGACTAAGAGAATGAACTAAAAGCAATCCATTGGTTAAAGTACAGAAGGTTAGCAACACACCGAGACGTGCCAATAACATCAACTATCGATACAAACAGCCCATGCATTATGAATCGTCTAGCTATTCTCTATGCGATCTTCTTATAAATCTCAGAGAACTTCTTGCTATCCAAAGTGATCTAATCCTACTTGACAAACTCTTTGTTCTAAAATGGAAACATTTATAAGTCCAATATTTCGTGTGTATTATGCATTCTAAAATAAGGCTTTTTTACTAAATTAGACATTGCTAGAGGACTTATTATGTCATGGTCTGTATTAGCGAATAATACAAGCTATTTCGCTAAAAACCAAGTTCGAACTGTTTTCAATAATGTTAATATGTCTTCTTAGGTAAGGCCGTTACAAGTTGCAATACTAAGTGAATCTGGGTTGAATAAATTTTCTACATACCATTGAAAAATCATACAGATTGATATTTTTGTAGGAATATTCTGCTTTTAAGTGTATCTACAAAAAATTGCCAAACACTATATAATTCGTCACCCAAATACATACGTTGCTGCGCCGTCGAGTTTAGTGACCCTTTATGCTTTAATTATTTCAGCAATGAAAGAGAGGACAGCTTTTCAAAGGCTGCTGTCAGGCTAATAATAGATTAAAAATGACACCATAAGCAAGTTAACATAAAGGAAATGTGGTCACTACAAATAGCACTAGCGTACGGTTCAAGTTGCAGCATATTTATTATATACCCAAACATATTCATTAAATGTATTATATATTCGAGGAAATCACACAATAATAATCACACAAATATTTGACAATTTGTATGATTATATTGAGGTAAAACATTTGTTAAACCTCGTTGATCCTTAGTTGTTCACTTTTCTTATATTAAATGACTTCTGATCTGAACTTTGTAACAAACTATAATTATATGGTACTATTACCGTCCATAACGTTTATGAAACAACTAAATCTACTTCAGTGCCTCGTCAAAACACGCAAAAAACAGGCTTACAACGCGAAGTACCAACCTCAATATGAAATACTATATGACATGTGTTGTTCCATCAGTTATTGTCTATCCGGTCTGTGGATCTTGCTAGACTTTTCTCTCTAGCATATCTATGAACGCACCAACGCTGAAATTTGAAGCGGTGATGGCCACATGTTCATGGCAAAGCATTTAAAGAGAGGGGCATTAGCTACCCAGACCGCACCGCCTCTCAAGAGAGACATTAGCTTAGTTTATATGATACTAAAGTTGATCTATTCATTAAAGTTCGTTTGTAGTAGCGACGAACATGGCTTTAAGGAACCATTACGACAAGAATTGTAGGTTTAAGTTTCTCTACCAAAGTGTGGAACTTAATTTCAATCAAGAGAGGCAAAGTGTACAGAGACCGCGGGGCATCGAATCGCAGACTTACATAGGCTCCAGGAACGGAACAGTGCAGGACACTAAAACTGAGGGCTCCAGCTACAGTTTAAATGATCAGTTTGCTGAATTACAGGCTCTGCATATCAGCAAGCACTGAGTGTAATTGTACCTTTCATTGTCACATATGTTATCAAAGTAACTATGATTATCAATATGTTGAATTTTTTACAATACACGGAAGAAAGGTATCTTTATTAAATTCCAGTTGAAGAAGAAGTCAAAAAAGAATCTAGTGATGAGAATAGGTAATCTTTGTCTGATACCAGCTAACGGGTGAAATATTTTATTAACGAACTGCGCATATAGGAATATACTCAGCGCCGGAAGATCGTCAAATTCATTCAGTTAGTGCTCACTTACATAATGCGTGGAACTGTCTTCAACTAAGGAACGCCAGCTCATATACTTTCATCTCGCATAAACGTGAAGCAGCCAATATCGCGTATCATAAAATTGCTCGTGCAGCATCTTGGCAACGGACTAAATTACATTCACGAGAAACTGAGCTCAATGCATATGTTGGTTTATTCATTGAATCTCGTCATATTAAATAGGCTGCTTACAATAAGAAACTTTCGGTGAACAATTATATCAGGAGCAAAGTCAGGTAAGAAAATGGCAAGAAACCATATTACCGTCATCCGGACGATAAGCCCGGAAGAGCTGCTCACAGGCTTTGACAGCAACTTAACGTTTGCCGTCGACATCTGGTCCGTTGATTGCACTCTCCGAGATCTATGCAGGTCAAGCATTCGTAGGTGGTAATGGTCTGTGACATCTTCGCACTGCTAATGGTAAACTTTTTAACATTGCTTACTTCAAGTATTAGTGGGAGGCGAATTCGAATTTCAAATTCTGCCACAATTTACGAACACCACTGACATTGAACTCAAAACTTGCCACGCGGAAAATGCCATACCTTGAAATTAAATGGTTGGTGAAAATGGTGACGATCAATGATAGGGCTTGAATTTCTTTGAAAGGCTTCTCTAATGACAGCTGATTTACAAAATCATTAAACGCGGCATCTAAAGCGTAACCGACATATCCAGTCTGTTTTTAACGTTATGAACATTTCCACTGAACAGACGGAAGCAAAAAATACAAGATAAATTTTCACGTGAAACGTGTATGCATTTCTATACAGTTTGAATATCTGTGTTCCTTACTATATATTATATGTCGTGTTTATCGTTAATTCGAACGTCTATGCAGTCTGGCCCACCAGTGAACGGTCTATTGTCGACAACCTTATGGTGCTACCCGTTTCAGTTGACACGCTCTTGGAGTTATAAACTTCCGTAAATGCTTATGGTCGCGTTCGAATGAAACCGATTCACGTTCTTCTCTAAAAGCTAACCACATATCAATTTAGGCAGTTCTAAAGAGTTGGGTGTACTTAGGCTTATATACCACCAAGTTTAATATGTCCCTTAGCACGAAGATTAGCATCACCGACTTGAATTTATGTTTTCAGAATGTCGTTTCACGTACGCTTCAGATTCCTAAATTTCCGTTCAGCAAATGTCACGCATTTCACTCTAATTCGATAGCCTTTTAATTAAACAACTTTGCCTTGAAACGCTTCAGTCTGCATGTTTCGTATACTACTGACTGCGAAAAAAGAATGAATCGTGATAATTAGTTTACCTCGAGTAATTAAAAATATAAAGCAAAAATGCTCAATCCGTCAAGAAAGTATATTGTGAAAACAAAAAACGTATTCCATTTTCTGGCTCAAATTTCTGTAAAAGACTTTTAAGGTGGTTGTTTCTTCATTAAAGTTAGGAGAACAAAACAGAATCGTTAGTCCCGAGTTATGAAGGCTCAAATATTGACTTAAGTTCAATGCACAGAACAGAGTGACGAGAAATGCAAGCAGACCCTGGAACGCTCCACAGTGGCAACATCATGGTGAAACTATCGACCATTTACAAGAGAACGTGAGACCTGATGGGAACCCCCCTCCAGGAATTGCCATAAAGGCGTTTCAAAGAATTCTCAGCTTGGTTCAACCCTTCCAGGACAATCAGGAGGAATGCAGTGCATACTTCAAACGGTGATCAAGAAGTCAGACTTATATTTCTGCCGGTGCATTGAAGACAATGCAGTTTGTTAGAAAAGCGGATCGCGCATATCCTAACTAAGCTATGTATCTTGATGTCTGCCAATTATCGGAACATAATGAAATTGACAGGACTTCTGTTTACACCATTTTCACTCACACTCGTCCTACTAATTTTAGTTCTATCGTACTATCGCTACTATTTCAAGAAAATAGGAATAACAGGGTTCTGCTAGGAAAAAATGTTGTGAAGTCGCTAGCGTAATAGCTTGATGCAAAATTTAGATAATATATATAACCTAGATAATATAAATAAACATCTCCATTACGGGATCTCATTACTAATATTAAACTATACTCTTCATATTCACCATGGCGCAACTACGATACATAATGTTGGGTACACTGGTATAACTGAACGTATTCCAGACGACATCTTATCTCTTCAGTTAAAACATACTGGGTGGGCTGATAGTCTAACGTCTATTACGTCCCTTTCCACTGCGTTCGTAAACAAGGAAGGGCTAACAGGACCGTTGAATGATAAACACGGTAGCGTGTGCGCTCTGCAGTGATAGAGAGCTACAGTTTACAACAACGTTCTTTTTTTTGTAAAAGCTTGCTATCGAAATTGGAAGTTATTTACAAGGGCAACACTCTCGTGATTGATTAAGGAATCTGGAAAGACTGGCGCACTTGCAGCTAAAGTAAAGCCAAGACGACCTAGAGCTAGGAAGTCACAACACAACCATAATTTGTGGAAGCCAATCAAACAATTTTAACACAGCATCGAGCTCAGCAGCTCGAACTGTCTTAGAGCACTCTGGAGTTGAACCAAAGTAAGGGAACCGGATGCAAACAACTTAGGTTTTAAGAAAATGGGAAAGCTTGCTACACCGCGTGGACAACTGATCAACTTGAAGCCATGTTATCAGGCTGGTTGATTTCATTTGAGATTAATGATATTAGGCAGCCATTTCCATTTTGTGATTTGATTCCCCTCAGTTTCATTTTGTATCGTTGTGTAAAGAATAGTGCATAAACTGCTTGCGTTCAGCATTTGGTCGGTAGGCCACATTCTCACTGGGTTACTTACATTTGAGCATCTTGTTAGTCTTGCAACAAAACATGAATATAAACATGTAATTGGCAAGATTTTTAATAATCGTCCTGATATGAAACTGAACTAAGTTGTCAAGGTTAAGTATGGTTTTGAAGCTGACTCGAAGGGTCCTATATTGACAGAAAATCTTCGTTCGGACAACGTGGTATTTCCAGTAGTAGAACCTGGAAACAAACCTTGGTGGTTAATCCTAACACTCGAACTTCGGTGACAGATTTCCTCGCTCACAGATAGTTGTTGAATAGGAAGCTAACAGACGTATTAGGTCCATCGCTACTACTGTATTAAGGAGGGAAATTTAAAGACAAAGAAAAACGTAAAATCATAAAAGCAAAAATGACTTAATCATCTAATCTTATATATATTGATAAATATAAAATCAAAAATACTGACTGAGTGAATGAATTGGGACAAAGTTATCAAATCGAGAAAGATCTAAATCAGTATCAAAATAAAAGATGTGATAACGAACGGCAGAGAAGACTGTTTTCACAGCTGTTAGCAAGATACTTAATAATTCTCAGCGATAAAACATTTTCCAATTCGGCGCCTCTGAACCTCGTAAGTGCGCACATAAAGGCAATGGCCTAAAGTTTGTTCCACAACAAAGTTATTACTTGCAAAAACAAGGAAGTGGCAAACAAGCGCTTAGATAACTCATGAAACAGGACTATTGACGACAGCGGGAGGACTCCGCTTTTTGACTGTTAAATCTTTTGTCAAAGAAGACTTGTAGTGAGAAAAAGTTGGCTCAAATATTCTGAGTCCTACAAGTGTTTGTTGATTTTCATTTCGCTCTTTCATTATAGGCTTCGCCATTAGAAAAAAATCTGCAGCTAATATCAATTAATTATGTGCTTTTTTTCAGATGAGATCTTGAGTAAGTTTTTACTTCGCTCTTAGTAAATGCGGTGTGTAAGTCGGATACTTGCCCATAATGTTTAGTGCCGAAGAGGTTCTAGGCTTAATTTTCGAGAGCGTAAAACAAGCAAAAATGTCTTAACGTATCTTCCACTGTAGTGCTAATCTGAACAATGAATAATTATCATATACGCAGAATTTTATCAACACTGATTTATTACAACTAGATCAAGCTTTGCACTATAGAACGCGATATTTGGCAGTTTTCAGGAGTGCCTATACGTTCTTGTCAAGCCTAGAACATTGTTACAGGAATTTTACTGTAGTCGTTTTATGAAAGGAAAAAGCGTACGCGTGGATGTGTACATTTAAAAAGCAAGGCACTATATTTAACACGCCCTTTGCATGACATAGATATTGGACTGCTTAATAAACGGTTTGACATGTGCTAAGATGCTCCTTGTACCACCCTTGTTGTCTTTATTATTTCGAACTTAACACACAAAAACGCTCACCCGTTGATCTTAGTAGCACCACAGTATATAAATAAGTACTCGAGCGAAGAGTATTTTAGAATATTAATAGGAGTGTTTATTGGACATTTCTTATTTGCATTATCGCCATCAAGTATGGATTTTCTATGACCAACGTCGTCCATTCCGTTTTCATCTTAACCGCGCTCCGTCAACTTCATCGTAATGGTATATACAACGCAAAATACAAATTGGTGAAGTGCGGCCCGCACGTCAATAATCGACAATTAGCATTCACTATTATTATTTTTGTTCTAAACATAATAATAATAATAATAATAGAAAGCCATTCGCTGGGAGCCTGTCTATGTTCACAATGATGCAAAGTACGCTCTTTTGCTCTACTCCCTATATACGTGTACTGATATAT
>NW_019211455.1:10894249-10949951 GCF_002443255.2 Varroa destructor
ATATATTAGCTGCTTGATCATTAGCTAGCTATATAGTCAATTAGGCCTTAGAATCAGGTTTCTCGTCTTTGGAATCCGCGTCACCTGCTGGATTTACAGGCTTATCGTTGCCTGTGGCGTCATTATCAGCTTCAGCGCCCTGGGACACTTTCTTATGCCTCTTAGGCTTGTGAGACCGGACGTCACGACGGCCTCCAGAACCTTCGTCTTCAGAGTCAGAAAACTCCTCCTCATTGGCGACTCGCTTCTCTGAGTGTCGAATGCTGATGCGCTGCTCGTCGTTCTTGCCAGAGTCAGCGGCTTCGTCCTCATCAGCCTTTACCTAAATCAGAACAAACAGGGGTCGTAAGAAAGTTGTGAAATTCTCTGTGATTTTTGTGATACAGTATTACCTTCTTTCATAAATCAATAATATAGTTTGAAAGGCTTTCAGATATTCTCTAATCCACTTAACATACTACGTTGAGTAATACATCTAGAATATGTATGCACCCATAGAATTTTCGAACAGTGATTTCGTCCAATACCTTCACACTAATTCATACCTTATCGGTATCGATCGCATCATCAGGTGTCTGCTGCATTTGCACAGAAGGCGCGTGTGGAAGCATACGGAGATTCTCAAACAGCCGAGTGCGAACCTTGTCGACATACTCTTGTGAGTTCTGGTTGCCCATGTTCGACGGCGAGATGTGCAGCTTGAAGTCCGGCCCAAAATACTCGAAGTAATCGTTATAGGGCAGCTCATTGGCGATTTCAACACCCAACGCCACTGCTGTCTCATAGGTCCAGCAGCGTGACACATTCCGAATCGTATAACCTCCACCGCCCAGTTGAAGAAGGGGCACGTTAAATTTGCGCATGAAATCCACGCATTTCCCGTGTCCTTTCAGCGTCAGGTTGAAACAACCAAGTCGATCACCCGAAAGCGAATCAGCACCACATTGAAGCACAACGGCGCTCGGCTGGTACATCTCCATCACCTTTGTCATTAAAGGTTTAAATACTTCTTCGTGGTACTGTTCGTCGTCGATACCATCGCGGAGGGGAAAGTTTACCGCGTAGTATTTGCCTTTGCCAGCGCCAATGTCACGGAGATCGCCTGTGCCGGGGAAGTACTCTCCATACTTATGAAACGAAGCAGTCATGACTCGATCGGTCGTATAAAAAGCTTCTTCGACACCGTCGCCATGATGGACGTCGATATCGATGTAAAGAACACGCTGGTGATACTTGAGAAGCTCGAGGATGGCGAGCACAATATCGTTGACGTAACAGAATCCTGAGGCCTCCGATTTCTTCGCGTGGTGAAGACCGCCTGACCAGTTGATCGCGATGTCAGTTGCCTGCTTGTTAAGCTTAACTGCGCCTGCGACCGAACCTCCAGTTGATAGCTGACAGAATTCATAGAGCCCGTCGAATACGGGACAATCCTCGCCGACGTTGACTATAAGAGAACGCCAAAAGTTTAGAGTATATAGGTTATCCTGCTGATGCAACTTTGCTAGCGATTCAATGTGAATATTTATCGCTACCATTCAAGTCTGCATAGTTCGGAAAATCCAGTTCGTGCGATTTTCACATACACAAAAATGTGTTGAGGTCAATTAGTTGGATTAGATTACGGATACTAGGGTAAGTATCAACCGAACGCTTAAAATAATTCTAAATATACACCATAATAATTCAACAGACATTCTCAAGTTATATAACCAAAAGATTTGCTCCAATCATGGTGATTTCCGAAACCAGAAATTAGCAAGTAGTAATGATTATTTTACAATAATTTTGGTCAGAATAGAACTCATGAGTGAACTGTCGTAAAGCTTGTACTTGTACTCACAAGTAGAGTACCGATAATGTATCATGGCGGGTATATATCAGTTACTTACATTTTTGCATAAATTTATTATACTCGCTCATGTTATCGGGCCTAATTGAGCGCAGGAAGCGGACATATTCGTCGCTGTGGTACTTGGTCATTTCTTCTTGTGTAGCCTTATGAGGCCGGTAAATCTCCATGCGCCGATAAAGACCATAATTAAGGATCAAATTATGCGTCATGCGCATCCGATGAGGCTTCATTGGGTGCCCCTGGCCGTAATAGTAGTTTCCGATGTCGCCTAAAGATAAACATGACTTTTATTAGCAACGCACATATTTTATTAACAAAACAAAAAGAAACTACGACATAATAGGTCTAGTTATACAAATAATGCTAAGGAAACGGATGGCGATTTAATTTTTGATGTGAGTTCTTTTTTGGAAAACTAGGATTCAATAAAGCGCCTATAACTTATATATATATAACATCGATATTACGTATATAAACCAACATGAAGCATAAAATGGGTGGCATGAAATAATCATCACGCTTTCTTGATTGCGATTAGTAATCGCAATCAACTTTTTTCAACTTTTTTCTTTAAACTTGTTGTGCTAAATGTACACATCATGTGCACACGTGCCAGCCTATGGTTGTGCAGCTAATAAGACCGAAGCGCTATTATATAGGTACGCATGCTCTTTATTAAATAAATGAAATTCCTGGGCGCAGGGTCAGTGAATCCATCAATGGAATAATATGTTACCATTGAAGATCATAAAACATTGAAAATCAAATGAAGAAGCACTCACAAAGATAAAAGTTAGTTGCTAATACTTGCACTATAATGCAGCTTTCCAACTTGGCATCATAATAATACTGTCAATTAGAAGGTAGTAGGTAAGGGATGCAAAAGTCTTACCCAAATGTCAAACTTATGCTAGAATCATTGCACAACTTAATTGATAGCGTTATTCCAACACAAACAAAGCAGTAATAAGCAGAATAAAGTCGAAGTTAGTAAATACAATGTTTCTATATTCTACAGTAAATATTGCTGCAACGAAATCCATCGTCAGATGGATGCAATCCGTCACAACAAGTGCCAACCAAATTGTTATACTAATTAATAACGCTCTACCTTCCCCGAAGGTTAGTGTTTTCACATTATATATGTAAAAACGCTTTCGTAAATTAATTACGAATATATATGCTTCGAAGTTTTCTGTGCATATCGGTTGCGCCTTCATAATGTGTACCAATTCCCTGTTCTCCATTTGTCGTGTTTGGATTTCGACCTAAGTCTGTAATAACAACCGCTAATACGTACCGCATGTACGCTATGCCGAAAAAACAATTAGAATGAATAATTTATTGAATTAAATAAGGCTGCAGATATTTAGAAAGGGTTCTGATACGCTTCATTATTTTAACTCAAATTTTGAGTCGAGATTTTTAACAATAATAGTAAGCTTACATCAATTTTTTCCATGTTTGCCAGATTAGACTATATACAAAGCCTATTAATAACTTTTGGTAAAGGCAACGGATGCACGCGACTAATGGTTCCACATAAATTGCACGAAAGAAATATCTGTTCGTACAGTAACGGGTTGACATAAAGCAGCGTCAATATATTCACAAATAACAATTAATGCATTAAATTACGTAAAAATTCTATGGTAAATGACTCGGAGATTTTTTAGTAGAGCATTGCTCCGACATTGACTTATTTCATCAGCTTTAATACGCTCAGCAGCAACAGAATACGCCAAATACTAATATTTAAAAAAATAGGAGCGTGCGATACAATGAGCGAACAAGCCTGCTCTGTTTTGAACGTTCTTCGGTACAGCTCGCTACGTATCTTGAAACGTCTATGACGACAAGATGTTAATAAGAAGCAATGCGAGTTTTACTGCTAGCCTTTTGTTGCACTTATTAAGGAACAACTTTAGGCCGAAAACATTGTTTCATGTGTCTATGTACATTTACAGGCTTCTCATGGGTTCGTTTAGTGAAGATCTTCTTGGCATGTTCCAACATGTTGAAATATGTGCGAAACCTCTATGCATGGAGTACTTATGATGATTCTGATCCCCGCTGTTATTGGTAAGGCTCAACGTAAGACAGTCAACAACAACGTTGGTTGATCTACTCTAGATCGACAGCGATCCATCAACATTGAGTGTCAACGTGCAATTGATATAGTTCTATCTAGATTTCTTTGACATACCGACAGTCCTTTTGTAAGTAATTAAAAGGAAGGTTTCAGAAATAATAACTGCGCTCTCGCGGTTGTTCGTTACATTAAATAATTTCGATGCCGTATGCTTATTCACTGTCAAAGTGAATCTGAAAAACAACGATATTCGCGCCGCTCATGAAATCCCGCTGTTTCTACGGAGCAGCGTCGTGCAGGGTGAAATTGCGAAATTTTTGCAAACCTGCGTTTTTTTCTAAAAAACTCACCACCAATTATCATAGCAGCATAAGACCAGTATCTTATGATAGAAACTATAACAAGTAAAGCTGAATTTTAATATAATTTGCCATTTTGCCGGTTCGGCTTCACCTTCGCTGTGAGTGGCGCTCACACGAATTTTTGCAATTACTCGTTGTTTCAACACAGATTTTTGCGTAAAACTTCCACGTTCAGCTGGATATCTTTCTAAAGTTACTTTCAGGGAAAACTTACCATCATAATAGTAGCAAACGCGTTTTTTTGAGTGTTGAATATTCGCTGCCATTGTACACCACTAAAGCGATGCCTTCAACTGTGACGTCTGGTTGGTACAGCTGCACTGAGCGGCAAGTTGACGATGGCGGGAAATTTGAACTGTCGAACTCCGCCGATACGTGTTCCAACACGTTTTTTCTTTCTAACAGGCTTTTCCTCCTTGTGCAAGTGTGTCAGCCCTACTGGCTACGGTAGTTCGATGAAACTCTTACGGATACAACGTCAGCCTGAAAGGGCTTATCATGATTTGTCGGTGAAGTCTCATGTTTCGTCGGCTGGTGATTACGGCCAAAATGCTTTATAATTGATTTGGAAGATGACAAAAAAAATTCCTTATTTACTTTTTTGTTACTTTTTGATGAGCGGACAGAAATTGCGAAGTTACCCGTAGAACGCATTTATCGGCGTTTGGTTGTATATATATATATATATATATGTGTGTGTAATAAGGCGTAATCGCTCTAAACACCTCTACCTCAAACCGATAATGATGAACGCGCAGTAAAGCGTATATTATTATTGTTATCAGTAACTTTCTGCCTCAAGCCAGTTTGAGTTCACTACACTGAATACGTTCAAAAGCCCAGCGAATTTATTACCGTCGGCTAATATTATATACTAGTTACAACAACTGACATGCGAGAGGCTTTCTTTCGCGCTAAAGCTTTAAAAAGCATTCTAAATTAATGAATCTGTAAGAATCGGTCAGTTACGCATTGATGGCCATCCCTCTAGGGCTAGTTGGCTCTTCTCTTAGGCGTGTAAGCGATTGGCCCGGAAGTCATTCTGGTCTGCAGGACATGCATTCATTCTGTTTTGACGCACGGAACGGAAGTCGGGATAGCGGATTCAGCCAGTACAATATGACGACCCATTGCAAACAACTAGAAGTATGCATATATTTATACAAAATATACACACGTATATATATCTGTATTGTATACTAAGCTAATTTCATTTGAAGTCGTGTTTGCACAGTGAGCTAATTGGTTGATTCATTAACTATTATGCATAAAACGTAGAGCTTCACTGTGTGCTCCATCGTATAACCCGTATTCGTGTTGCTATAGAGTATTTTAAGTGATGGAAAGTAGCTGTTGCCGGTACAGAGTTTTCAGTATATTGTTCAAATCGATCGCACTCCTTAAAGTGGTTGAACAAGTGTTGTTAGTATCACTGCTCGATTTGGCCGTTGCTAATATTTTAATATGATTGATCAGATAATTACCGAAGTAGTACGATGAGGTGGCTGATATTTAGAGAGAGATAACATATTTTTGATTGTAGGAACCAAGAATGCAAAGAAATCTACGCGCGATGTAACCTTGCATATATGAAAACATGCGACAACATACAGGAGTCAGTACAAGAAGTTTGGTTGAGTCGGATGCGCACATAGAAAAAAAAAGCCTGTTTCGTCATTGCTTTCGGTCACAGCAGCTGCTGGCGTAGGACAACATGAAACGCTCCCAAATTTCTGTCCTTAGTCGAGGCGGGACAGGTAAATGTGTCTTGTGTGGACGACGCGAGGGGACCAATGCGCTTTCCAAAGTGAAATTGTTCCAGTTTCCACCGATGGGCGAACCGCGACGTGCGCTGTGGCTGAACCGTTGCGGACTTCAACCGGAAGCACTGCCTTCGCGCGCCAAGATTTGCAACGTTCACTTCGTATCTGGTGAGACAATTAACCAAAGAGAGCGAAGCTACTTGGGTCTAAATAGTAGAAAGGAAGCGGAAGAACAACAATTGGATATCATGCCACAAAGCAGACGATTGTTTGTTTGTTTTCGTCGAGATCTTCTTTATTGAATCGCTGATGAAGAATATAAATTACTAGAACCTGAGCACATGTTGCACATAACGGATTATTGCTAATGTTGTAAAAAAAAAAGGTAAGAAAAAAGTATTTGCATCGTTTTAATACGGGAAATTATTGAGCTAAGACTCATAATGACGGGCAGTTTAGAAAGATTTATCGAATTCAGTAATGTGCTGGCGTTGTGTGGCGTGACAATGAGTTTAGATTGTTCGTGCTTAAACGTAGCGTTAAAATATTATACATTAGGTTAGTAAAAGATCTCTAGTAAAAGATCCAATAAAAGATCCGAAGCAAATTTTAATTACTGGTTTGCTGGTTAATAATATTTTATGCATATTGAACTATTGCGCTTTCTGCAAAACGAAAGTTGATATGACGTAAAATTTATTGACTTGTGAAGTGTACACTTTGTCTATTGCACTAAAATTTTGTCGAGGCTTACTTTAGCCCATGACCATCATGCGAGATGATGGTCATGGTTCTGCTCTTATCATTACACTAGCAGTTAGTCTCTAACGTGTACCTGATAATCTGCGGATCTGACCGCACGGTTTGACCGCACGGTTTGACCGCTCGTACTTGAATTAATTTTCTAGCCACATACTACTATTTCTATGTGCACGTAGGTATGCTAATCTCGAAGTGTGTTTAGACATAATATGGACCTTATACGGTCCCATACGAGCGCTAGCATGAGCTCCTCTGTGAGCTTTTTCTTTTTAATAAATACCAACTGCATGTGGTGACGCTATAGGCGATTTGCAATTATACATCAAAGCTTCGTCACCCAAGCAACTAGTAGAAACCCCCATAAGCCATCCTGTTTTGCAAGCTTGCACCAATTGCTTTTTGTTAGCGCATCTATCGTTATAGCTCATCTTGTGTTAGCTATAACGTCTTGCTGGACTCGCACAGGTCATTGACTGCCTGTCAGCCAGCATTCCGAAAGCGAATTTGGCTGAGTTGGTGAGAATTGGTCGCGCCGATATACATAGGTACATTAGTTCGAGTTGAGAAAAGTTGAGCGTAAAGGGGTTGCCGCAGGTCAGGAAAAAGGAACGAGTATAAAAGTAAGACGAAACAGGTTGAGGGGTGGAAACCGCAGTTGGTTGTTTTTTTCTCGAAAAACGAACTATTATTCCACAAAAAATCTGTTTCTCCGGATAGTGGCTAACCAGCTTGGTCGATGGCAAAGCAGCATTTATCTGGAAGACAAAGCTACATCAAGATAGCGGTGGGTTAGGAAAACAGAAAGACAGGTGATAACGCCATGCCTTTGCAGGTTAAAATTAATTAGCAGAATGTTAGTGGAAATAGAAGGAATTAAAACAGCGTAAATATTGTACGTTGCTATAAGGTCGAGTCAGCGCTTACGCTACGCTTTGTTTGAGTCTGCTCTCAAGTAGCATTGCAAATCTTTAACTCTTCATCCCCAGTGAGTACGACGCTTAGATCTGCCTAATAAAGCGAGATATCAATGCGCAAGCCCTGGGGGCAGCATCGTCTGGGTGGCTAATATTCATCTTTGAACGAGTTGCTATAGTAACGATCATAACACACGCATGCTAGTTCAAATCTCAGCGTTGGCAAAAATGATTAACAGATATTCATAATTAGGAAACTAAGAAATGAAGGAAAACCAACAGATAACGTAAAATAAAATGTAATGATTATTTAGATTAATAGTTAACAGTAGTTAATATGATTGCCGTGGCATTTCATAGATTTGATCGAGAATCTTCACTTGAGTCTACTCCGGTTAGATTTCTAATGGGGGAAAGTCCTTTATGTTATACCTAAATTAGCATAATTTGTGGTTCGGAAGATTTGTGTATATGGAGTAAATAACTAGATTTACTATGTTTAAAAAAACAATGAAAGCAGACGTGAATTTTTTTAGTCTAAGTCCATTTAATGCGACACTTTTCCATTAATGCTGACGTCATTGCTGTTGCACAGCTCGTAACCTCCTATCTGACACCTCACAGAATCGCTGCTCGACCTTTGAATCCATATAGTTTTCTACGCGACAGGAAAGATCGAATACAAGTAGCATATGCAAGGGACCAAACCGATATGAAACCAGTCGGTGGCCGTTTCGCGGTGGTAGCAATTATAAGAAGGTTTCGTTATTAAAGTTGTTCTAAAGCATTGACAGGGAGAGAGCGGGTACGTTCCGAAATATGATCGTCAATGTTTCAGTTAAACGAAGTGAACAGGGAAGCAATACCTCTCTCGGCACTGAGCGAGATCTTACTATCTCGCTCAGTGCCGAAACACGCACGGTAACAACGACAGATTCCAACATTGAGTTGTCACGGGCGATAACTGGTGGCGTCTTTATATCAATGTGAAGGATATAAAGGAATCACTAGCTTCGGAAGATACACTTAGATTCGGACTTAGGCCAGATCTCTATCCGAAAAAGTTCACGATCTGGTTTTGGTAAAACTAGAAAAATCTTAGAGACTGAGAAGTTCTTGAGGGAAATCGGTCGACAATTATTGAAACACAGCCCAATTGCATTGAATAAATGAGGATATTTAAGAGAAATAATCTAATAAACTAAGCGGAGTCATTTTTCCACATGACTATAATAGCCAGTACACCGTGAAGCCTTCCAGTTGCCGGTAAGCGCTTAGAAGTTTCTTTTGCGTTTCCCATATTTTCCAAGCCTCAATCATATAATCGAATTCTACAATAAAAGGTGTCCTAAGAGCTTTCCGGATGAGTTCTTCATCGTCAGGGATAAGCATTTCTGGAGAGGAGAAATGAATTCATTGAAATGTGTGAAAGGATCATAGAGAATAAAAGCTAATGCATAATAAATTAATTTATTCCTACCATTGGAGTTGAATGTTGTGTTTGTTCTTAGGTGAAAAATCGTTTGTTACTTACGTATTAACCGAGTAGAGGTTGAAAAGAAAATTCTGAGTTTTTGAAAACTGCCTGCTCGCTTATTATTTAGTTCTGACATGTGGTTGCAAAGCGCTCATCCTGCTCTACTAGCAGCGTTTTATAACAGTATCGTTTTATGAGCCCGATTTCAACTCCAAAGAACTTGGAAGCGAGAATGATGCTCCAGCTAGAAAAAAGCACATTTTCGGTACCTTCTGTACCATGTATTTCATTGATGCCAAGACGCTGCCTGAACAGCCCGGCACACTTTACTTGTGAACGGTAACGACACTGTCACCAATAGCTCTGTTCAAAAATGGAGTTTTAAAACCGTATCTAGGACTTAGAAAATGCGCTCCGCTTTGGCTTCCCGTTCGACCTTGATGGTAATTATCTGAAAGCACTTTTGATAGGAGATGGCCGACAAACAACTCGAGAATTAGTCGAAAAAATGAGTTGCAGACACAATCACTCTTAGCCATTTCCTGTCTTTTGAGTTTACATTGAGACCTCTTGTTTTGGTACCTCATTAATTATCTGAATCCAACAAGCAATTACGATTTAACGCTGCATTTCAATATTTCACCCAGTATCGAGCGTGACGCAACCGAAATGGCCGATTTTTGCACAGAATTATCTCTGGTGATGAAAAAAGATCTTTGTATGTCAGCATGAACCAGAAATCGGAATGAGTTGTTTTAGTAGAAATGACAAAGCCCAGGGTTGTACCTAAGCTTCATCCAAAAAAGATCGTGCTTTGCGTTTAGTACGATCGTGAGACTTTGCTTCAGTGAAAATAATTTGTGCAAACTGGACAGTGTATCGGCATGTTTATTTGGCCTCGCTGCATCAGGTCAAGCAGAGTGCTTTGGTGAAGAAATTAGAGACACGAGATGGAGCCACTCCACGATATGGATACACATTAAAAGTCACACATTAAAGTTGCTCTCTTGGACTTTCAATGGCAGGTTGACGTCTCGATATCTCGGCCATGGACGTATTTTTACTTTTTTAATTTACTTATAGGCCCTCGTAACCTCACATCTGGCACGGATCAATGACTCGAGATACGGTTGGAAAAAAACTTCCGAGACAACAACCAGTACCTTCTGGCGAGACAGCATACGTAATTTGGTGGAAAGATGGGAGAAAGTGAACAGCGACGAGTGTTATATAACGTAATGAATTACTGTCACAGAACTGAACAATCTAACGTCCTCTATTTAGTAAAAAAAGTGGAGACACTTTTTCCGAATTTAATATACTCAAGATCTGTACTATTTGATCATTACTTTGTCAGTAAAGTTATCGCACATAGTCTCCGCACTGGCTTATCTTGAACATTTCTTTTGTTGGCATATGTAAACACGAAGACGCTCACATCACTTAATCTAGTGTATTTTTTTTTTATTGACTTTAGGCCAGCCGATTAATAACGAACAAGATATAGATTTCTCACCGTCGCTCCAGCTTGTACAATCTTCTCCTGCGACCCGAACTCCCTTAGTAAAATCGAGGCAAAATCTGCCTAATGAAGCATATTCGTCCCTCGGAGATCTCAGCTCATCCGTGATTTTCCGGGACGTAAAATGCAGAGGGCTTGAAAATACGGTCACTCATGGTGATTATCATTCGAAAACGACACGAAAACTGCTTTCTGGTCAAGGTAGGTAGAAGGAACTGGGGAGTCGCGCTTTTTAACATACGAACATATTAATGTTCAGCACTCTGAGATGTCTCAATGAACAAATCTATCGTGCCTAAAGCGTGCAAATGCATGGAACATCCTAAACGTAAACACCAATTGCATCCAGAATGGAGGTAATTCAGAGCGACTTATATTTTTTTCAACTGGATACTTAATTTTTTTGCAGTGCATTAAATATAAAGAGTGCAGAAAAACTAACTCAGCCATGTAGTTTTGCTGTTGATTGCAACCTTTATGCTATGGAGTGCTATAAAATGAGACAAAGATTTCCTAAAGTTCATCTTCAGTCACTAGACTTCCAACTGTGGACCGCTTCGAAATCACATATTCTTATGCAACTTCGATCTTATAGCGTAATAATGATGAAGAATACGGAAAGAAACTTTTAGTTTGGAAAAATGCTGGAAAAGAAATAATAATATGCTGTAAATATGACTTCCGTACGTTCCGCAGCGTAACCAAATTCTACAATTAAGTTACTTAACCGTTATCTTAAATGAATAGCCTATGAGGACACTGAATGGAAATGGTAAAATAAGGTTATTGTAATTGAATAGGCGTTGCCGTTACCTGTTGAATATCAAGGTACTCAGGGCGACGCATCACTAGCGCCATTAGAGATTACAACCTACTATAATATAACTTGACTTTTTTTGGCCAGGGCATAGAATCGTCGTCTCGTGAATTAGTTGAATTAGTATCGTTTTTTAATATTTGAAATCAATACATAGCGACGTTCAGCCATTCAAGTTAGAGTTGTCTATTGACGCAACCGTCCCATCTTCATAGACAGTTTCCATGTGGGTATTTTGGATCAGTCATTTCAGAGCGAAATCAAAAAAACAGTTTAACAAAGCTTTAATCATTCGTAAACGTGAGCATTTTCTTTCGGACAAACAATATTAGAAATACAGATTCGCAGATTTATTTTTAATAAGGCTATTATGTTAATCTTCGCAGATAAACTGATAGTTTCAGTTTGTTGGGAAATGTGCATGTCTAACAGTATAACCAGCGTACTACTGCTGTGGAAATTAAATGCTATTCTTCTAATCTTAAACAACCCCGCTTTAGGCCAATACTCGATTTCAACTTCAACAAATGATTGAACATTAATGTACGTCGTCATTATAATTTGCTTATTGCTATCGTCTTATATATGTGTCTGTTCGTCGTATCATCCGCTCATCGTTTCGGTTTCTTGTAAACCGCTCGAAGTGGTTTTGTCTCGAAAGCTGTTAATGTTTGTTTTTTTTTACTTATTTTACCTTTCCTATTAGAGGCGATAGAACGGCTATCGCTATATTTCTTTTTGGTTACAAATCTTCCTTGGGCGTAATGCACCGATGCCGGCGCTAAAAACAACAGGAACTAAGCTGTCTTGAGTTGCCTTTTCTGCATGAAGAAGCAGATCTTCACTTTCAATTGTACTGATTTGTTTACTTTGACCTGTAAGTCAATCGCGTTTTGTCACACAAATAATGCTTTCAAATACACTACAGTTCAGAACATAGATTTGTGTTAAAATTTGCTATTCAGATCGTTGTTCCAGCAACGAGTCGTACCAAAAACCGAGATTGCGTTGAATATATCTAATGTTATTAATGGACATTCGGCTGCCGAAGGTTGCCTACAGCATGTCTATTGCATAAAGAGTTTTGTCTTTGTGACCCAGTTACACTAAGTGAGCTAAATTGTCGGTGAACTAAGCTTTTTCCCGCTGTTACTTTTATGAAAAGATCAATCTGAAATTGTTATTCGAGTGTTGCAGTGCTACATCTTTTGCCCAAGCGCTGGGAACAAGGCCTTTGAGCTTCGATGTTTCAAATCGATTATTACCCACGATAGCTACATGCCACAATTTATAAGCATAACGTAATCTAATAATAAACATAATAAAACGAAAACAATAGTTTTCAATAATAGTAGCGTATATTTTTATGAAGAAGCGGTTTGACCAAGTCACTAATCACCAGTCAGATTTGCACCCGTCGAGTTCTCGAAAGTTTTTGCAGAATTCGCCTATTTCTCTGTTTCCATCAAGTTGGTCGGACTGCTTTTCCAGACATGTTTTTTAGGGAAGAATCAGTACAGCTCCCGTTCTTATCTATCTATTACCTTTAGCTTTTCTAATCGTTAGTGCGCAATCAGAACTACGGATGCAAACACATCATTGCATTGCATAATAATAATTATATGCTATTCAAAATACCTATGTCCGGCTTAAATCTACGTTTGCTATCAACTTTAGAGCTAATATTGTCGGGTATTATGTGTGATCAACCAGGATTTCAGAGGCACTGCACACTATAATCGACTCGGTAGTAATTTTTTTTCGAACTTTGAATTCCCACGTTCTATTGGGTTACACCTATCTCCCGGTTTGACATCAACTAATATGCCCACGTCGGTCAATTAATCCTAGATACTTTCTCAGTCTGTTTATATGTACCTTTTTTTTTTTTATAGACAAATAACATTTTTTGCTAAGCTTTGTTAATACTATAATAACGTTGATTAAATTCGATTCGTATTTACATCGTCAGATCTCTGTAGGTGATGACTCCATTTGTGCAATAATTCTGGTCGTAGAAAACATACGATTACTATTTACTTTATTATTTTTTTTTATCTAATTCAGTCAACTGGCCACAAAATACAACCCTAATGAACAATTATACTCCTCAATAAAACTAACGTCTAATTAACATGAGTTATTTATTCTTCGTAGAAGAAATTGTAATTATATGACGCATATGCTTCGGATTAAAATTGTTCTTCTTTTTGCTGATACAAAATGGGTATATGGAAATGGCGTATAGGGTCCGGAGCATTGACTTAAATCTGTTATGTTTGAGGATTGCATTTTCTTTTGAGCAGACTGAGTTATCGTCGTACCTTATGGAAATTACTCGTTTAATACAGTTACCACTACTGCTTATATTACAAAATGGCTATTTCTTTCAGTTTCTCAAAAGGAATCGTCATCGACGGGTGACAAAGTGATTTTTATCGATGAACGTCACTAGAAAATAGTCAGTTAAAACGGTCGAGCAATGGGTTTGAAATGCATTTGAATCCGGGTTATAATTCTTAAGATCGGTTATAACAGTAAGAAAGAGTCTAGTAAAACCGTTAAATTTATTTCCTTTTCAAACTACTCAAGAGCTGATTTACCATTATCATGTCTTCCTGTAAGGGTTCACTTATCCCCTATACAGAGTGTCAGTAAAGGTTTTCTGTAGGCCTCAACATTAAGGCTTGATTTCATAACAATTTGTTTTTCAAATTTGACGAACAATTCGACAACTATAGAAAAACAATCTAAACAGTGTGAAGATTCAACTGAGTTATAGGCGTGGTCTGTTCGATTAAGGGTCCCTCAGTAGTAGAATAAATAGGTGGTTACGCTGCACAACTTAATACACTCAATAATTAGAGGCCCTGAAAAATAAATTTGTTCTAAAAAAAAAAGCATCCCGATTTTCTGCCATACCAAAAGGGCACTACTGTAATCCACGTAGGCGTATCCTATAGATGTGTAACCCATGGCATTTTGCTGAAGAAGCATTTTTGCGGATCAGCAATGCAACTGCGTTCGGACAAAAAGCGGAATATTTATATGGGCATATAGGATATATAAACAAGTATACGTACAACTCTACGTGATGGAGAAAAGCTCCTACGTTAAATTTATGGCCTTTGTGTCGTTATTAGGAGTGGCAAATTGGCGTCGCAGGCTATGACTTGGTCTAATCATATAATCGGGTGTGGTTCTCGAGTGGTGATGTGGCTTGTTCCGCAGGTGGTGGTTACCTGATCACTTCGCCGATGATGCCGGTGAAACACGCTAAAGGCAGGTTGTCGGGAAGCAAGATCTTTCTTTATCAGCAAAGAAACCATTACTTTTTTTTCGGGCTAGGATACTAAGCAGGTCCTTTAAGAGGTTGACGCTAAGGACGGTCAACTAAAGCTGGACAGTTGGGTCATTGGTCGTGGATTTTAAATTAACCTAGAATCCTTATAAACACCTCAATACCAAGACAGATAGTGCATTCGTAAAATATGTTTAGGCTTCAAGAGATTTCAGAATGGATGTGAATAAGTAATCCAACATTATTTAAGGTGATATAGAAGTTCACGTCGTGAACTCGTTTCTGTGTAGTGTAATCTGCATATATAGAAAGAAGCTCTATAAATAGCATAGAATTCTATTTATAGAGCTTCTTTCTTATCATACATCGCCTTAAAAACGTATTATACATACATTAGAGAAGCCATGTTGCCTATCTTGCAGTCATTGGGAAATAATTGTTCCAAAATATCGGTAGTGTCGTCGCAGCACGTTCATTCACGCAAAGTGTATAGTCTTTATCGTAGAGGATAGCGTACTGTCCTTTAATTTTTCTTTCTCGTAGAGCATCGATGGCTTTCTCTGCTCCATTTGATAGCAATCCCGAATTCACAAATATTTTTTTAACCAAAATTTAATCGATTAATGACGTTTTGGTTTACGCCATTAAACACAATAAAAAAAAGACTTGAAACAAATCAAATCAAGTTTTTTGCCTCGTCTCTCTCTCTCTCCTCCGATTGCTCTTAGGTTCTTCAGAATCGTCTTCGACCAATTCTATCTGCGTTGGAAAAATCAAAACAAATATGACGAAAGCAAATAATCGAATTCAAAAGGACAGTTGGAATTCAGACAGCGATAATGCAGAAGACGATTCCCTACTATTTGAGGACGAATGCCCCCGCGAAGATTGCCAGCGTCAAGCTCAACATATGGTCGAGCTCCTTGTCCGAGTCGGAATACTTGAGCGGACCGTGTGCGATCTTCGACACAACCTTCAAGATAAGGTTCGACCATAATATATAATTACAATATTAATAGCAGTCAGGTGTTGTTGCTGGTCGTACCTATTAGCAATCCCTGATTCAGTCTAGTCAATAATTGAACGCATCAACAAGTTTTTACGAATAACAGACAACACTCATTGTGTACACCGGCGAGAAAGAATTTACAATTCACGAGCTTGAAGGTACCAGCAAAAATAACAGATTGCCTATATGATTGTAGATTCGCTGACTTTTGAGACATAGCGCGTGGTCCAGCGTTGGCTTGGAATAACCTAGTCTAGTTAACACCGGCATCGATCTCTTCTAGCACCGATTATCACCATCAAGTACTAAAGCTTGTGTATTTCTGTTGATTAATGCAATTTGTGCATTTTCAGAGAGCGAGTGCAATGATCTTTATCGACTGGTCAAACGTACTTGGGCAATAAGTTAATGTTCGAATTTATTTAAGCAAGAAAACCTGGCTGTCTTTTCGTAGATGCTCAAAGCCATAGGAAATATACATACTTACAGTAAAATAACTTGAAGCTTATTCAGCTTGAGCGATTTCTACAGATATATATTTTAACAAATGTGCGTTTATTTTCGCCCGTCATACATATTTTTCAGGAAAAGGAGATTGCGTCTCTACTAATACAAATGAGAAAGCCACTTATCGAAAAGACGGAGCGGCAACAGAGAACAATCGTAAAACTTCGAGCGGAGCTTAATTCTCTTCGCAGACAGACAAAACCTAAGAAACGCCCAACGAGGAGTCAACGAACTTCGACTCGTGAAGATGGATATTTGAAGGACAAAAGTGTCAAAACGTCACTCGTGGCAGATACGGCTAGTCCTACAATAGAAAGGACGTCGATCAGTGATCAAAAACCGAAAGGTCGTTCCGAGCAAGAAATCAGCGGAAATGGCAAAGCGACAGAGACGCCTTCGTATTTATCGCGTTCGGCACTCAAACTACAGATTCGGACAAACGTATCACGTTACTTTGAGGACAATGATGCTTCCGGATCATCATGCCCTGCCATCGTGGGTATGACCGATAAGGATCTTGTGCCTCCTGAAGATGGAAACGATAATAGTCTCAGCGGAAATGACCTTGATGGTAATAGTGTCCAGGTAACACAATACAAAGATGAAGAAGTGACAGGTACCTTCCAGATGAGCTCCGACCTGCAAAATATTAAGTCAGGAAGTAAAAGTGTTACAACAATTGTGGCAAAGGACGCAGATGTCATAAGCGAATTATTGCGGAGCATTGTCTGTCGAGTGGCATATAGGTCTCCGAGCCCCTATTATGTGTTATAGTGCGGATATGATGACAGATGATTAATGCGACCTGGAAACGTAGCCTGAGTGTATTAGGAACATTCTTATAAACGCAAAGTTTATACGACAAATGATTGTCGTGGTTTAGGATAACAGTTTATTTATGGACTGAGATATATAAGCATGGGTTAATTTATCTACTGAATAGGGTATAAATGTGAACTGAAATTCCCTTTTCTCTATTTTGGGATAGCTTTGGCCTATTTTTTCACCTATCTTGATTTTGAGAAAGTCTGTATAATAAACACTGTAGAGTGATCTGCCCATTGTTTAGTTTAGGCTATAGTATAATATAGCGTTATGGCACTTGCATGGAAAGAAAATTCACGCACGTACACCACGTTGGTCCCTTCGAATAATCTCTCGTATAATTGAATTTGTTTACAATTGTTCGTAACAAAAGAGGAGTAGTGAGCGGCAACTATGATGACATGGTGTACTCTCAGGTCCTATTTTTTTAGGCTGGAACCGTTAGAGTTAAAGGTTTCGGGCTGAAACTCAACAGCTAATGAGGAGCAGTGCCACTATCCTCTGCAATAGTTTGATTTTAAACCGCTAGAAAATTTAAAACGAAGACATTGTAGGCGCGCATATTATAGCATTTTGTTATGACTCATATTCCTCTATTTTTACTACTAGTTGAACGGTTAGCACCTACTCTGAACACCTATCAAAGCTACCCCCGATTTGAATTCAGTCGCTCAATTTTAATACTGTTATCAAGGTCTCAATTACTAATATATTCAAAAACATTTACCAGATATTGGGAAACTCGGGCATTTTGTTTTGCAAAGCGGAGTCTTCGCTACCCCGCCTACCTCACGAACCATGTATGGAACATATGCTCTGATCGATATCGATCTCGTAAATAACAGGTAACGGAGAAAAAATAACCAGGAGAAGTATCGGACAAATTAATTGGTTCTCTTCTAGATTCGGTAAGTAAATATGAGCCGTTCGGCAAAAAAAACGAGCTTCACTGCACAATAGCATTTGCAATAAAACGTCTGTTATTATCGTGAAGTAGTAAAGACGACGAAGCTCTTCCTGTGCATCTGCGGCCGTTATTGTCAGAAACGGGAAGAGAAAGCTAGGCCGTATTGCTGAAGAAATCTCGGTTAACCACCCACACACAGGCCACTGTGAAGTGCAAAAGGCTGGAAAGAAAAATAAAATGAAAATAGCATCGGTAGATGGAAACCTCCGTACAAATCGCCTGAGGGGACTGATTGCGTTGAATAGGACGCCGAGCCGTCCTGCCATCGTAAGCAACACGGTACGACAGGCGAGTGCGCTGGCGCAAGATGCATCGTTTTCTCTTCGAATTTCCAGGCTTGTCACGGTTATTTTTAGCGAGTTCGCCTGTAAATAGCTGCAGTCTTAGAACCGGTAGTGGCATTATAGGAATGAGTCCTATTTCTCGCTATAGGTAACAACCAATATTTCTAAAATAGTTAATCAAAATCTCTTACTAAGGCAATTTTTGAGGCTTAGTGGCAGTAATCGGCGTTGCCTGCAGGAACAAGCTTCGAGTAACTCCGGGCTTTAGGGGATGGATATCATATTTGAAAACCGTTTTATGCTTACACGAAGATTGCTATACATCACTGTGCCTGAATATATGTTAAGACAGTCAGCGAGCAGTCGATCCTGAGCTGCGATGGATATTACTGGACTCAGCGGCGCACAAAGACCCCGTCTATTTAATCCAAGTTGAAATAAGTAAGTGTTATAGGTTCAGTTTGAATGATCATATTTTTTTAACATTGAAATCACAGTAACTGGCATTAAGATGACAGTGCACTGATTTGTTGCACAGAAATGTGAACTCTGAAAACACCTTTTCCATTTAACTTTTTTAAAAGCATAAGTTTAGTTGAATTAATATAAATATAATTATTTTAAGTTCTTGCTTAATTTTCTTTGCTTCTGAACATGTCTACCAACTTTGTTTCTTGGTAACATCCACGCAATCAGAATCAGTC
Source organism: Varroa destructor (assembly GCF_002443255.2). Classification (NCBI taxonomy): domain Eukaryota; kingdom Metazoa; phylum Arthropoda; class Arachnida; order Mesostigmata; family Varroidae; genus Varroa; species Varroa destructor. The sequence goes on from NW_019211455.1 coordinate 10,913,411, forward strand.
TCTTAGATTAAAATTTTCCATCGCTTCCGCTATGTTTGTTACTGCTTCTCGTGATCTGTTGACCTACCGCTTTCGTCTGCCAACCACAAAGCTTCCCTGCTCGCTGAGTATATAACATATGCTTCTAATTGGGCTAGACATACGCTTTCGATTACAAGAACTTTTCTAAGCTACTCTCTCGTTCTAGCCGTATTCGTGAAAATTCAAAGAAAACTAACCCTGCTTCTAGATCTTCACTTCTGCAGAAGGACTCTAAGTGTAGAACACATTCCACCTTCTCTCATCCTGTTCTGCTTATTGGTCTCACGCTGTCAACTATCCCCTGGGACTGTTTGCTAAGTAGGAGGATCATCGCTTTTCGATCCAACTAGCTGCTTTTTAGGGGCTTGCTAGCCAAAGGATGAACAGGAAGTCAAGACAAAGAAGAGACAAAGGGGGAAAAACCGTGTCACCCATACTACCTTGAAATCTTCCTTTGTTCTATGCATTTTCTGTAATAGGCGAAACAAATGCAGTTACCAGGCTTAAGTCTGAAGAAATTTGATTGTATTGGGGTAAGCCACCTTTAGATATGTTTTCGTTTTCACTAGCACGTTATCTGTTTTTATGAAGCAATCTTTCGTTCGACACTTGGAACATGTGTCATATAAAGCACTAACACATACGTTGACTTGCGGACATTGTAGCTTTTATTCAAATTAGAAAAATATACTTACTCTGATAATAATTTTGCCATTGCCGAGAAAAATGATCCTGAAGTGCAAATGTATGTTTTACTGAGCTTTTTACGGATCGCTCTGAAATAATAATCTACAAATAACAATTTATAAACAATCTCTTGAACTTTGGTACGTCTCCTGGGAATGATCAGGTAAAATATATTCATAAACTTTTAGAGCTACGGAATCATAAATATGTATCGTTATCATCGATATAATTCCTCGGACCGAATATATGAATATCATAATCGCCTACTGCTGTATGCGGGGATAAAATTCTCAGTTGTCTTACGTTTTATAATGTCTGGCGTAACATTTAAACGAATTCAGTACTGATGAGGACATTTTTAAAAGCCTTTTAACATAAGTGTGTGTAACTATTTCTATTCGTGAAGTCGAGGGTCATGACATTTAGCAGCTTCCCACTTAGAAAAATTCCTATTGTATTTAGTACATTACTGAGAAAAATATTTATTTTTCATACACCTCGAGGGAAGGGGCACGCGGACGAGAAATCAAGTGACTTTTTAGGACCAAATAAGGTTTTAATAATTGTTATTTTCGTATTAATTTCTCAGATGATTACCCAGTACATTATGTGGTGACAGACTGTTACGCCATTTGCCTTTACAGCCCGTAATGTTCTACTCATAATGTTACCATGTTATCTAACTGTCAGTGTAGTATATTTACTCATTTATATTAATGATTGTCTCACATCTGTTAAACGCTTTTCATACTTGAGGTTGCTCTTTTCCGAATTTAGGGGAAACTTCTTAGTCTGCCCGTGTTTTCTTTCTGTTAATAGGACTCCCCGTCAGGTACATTCAATAAATCCAGCTGTTTAAGGCGTCGTCAGCTCAGCATCATTTCGCTTGGTTGGCAATGTTGACGAGGTTTGAATGCGCGTTTTTTCTAGTAGTCTTTCTCCATCAGTACTTCTCTTACATAGGTCCTCTTTATTGCCACTTTCCTTCATGCTCGCATATTCTCTATCCTAACCGAAACCTATTTACGTGGTTTTTAACATTCTCTGTATTAAGCTCCGGTGTAATCTCTCCTTGTTCCTTACCGCTCACTATCTCATCAATATCCGCAAGGCAGTATTTTCCAAGACCGAGTCGCAATGCACGCATATGCCAGATGAAGCTTTATGCAAAAGATGCCGCTTTAAAAATTTCTACGTCCGGTGACGAACCGCAGGAGTAAGTAGAAAAGCTTCCCTGGAGGTCTCCCCATACAGCATCGGGAATGTTCAGAATGTGGTCTCTAACAGTGGCGCTAGGGGAGCCCCTTAGAATAGAGTTCTAGTTGTCCTGCTAGGCACGCATGAATGCCTTCCATGCATGCTCTGTAGGGTTTCTTTACGCAGTCCATCGTTCTTTTATTTTGAGTTCCCAGAGTATTGAATTATCCAGTACCAAAACCGCTTGGTCAGTTTGTTTGAAATGGCACATTACTTTCGTGACCTTGTCGAGATAAATTCCAAAAAGAACTGTTTCCATCATTTTTATTGCCTTTCCGGAAACATTTTTTAGTTAGAGGAAGATGGGTTAAAATTGGTTTGCTTAATTTTACAGGGATTGGTAGATTATTCTCGCACGCTGGTAGGTCCACGTTCAGTGGCGTGGTGTTTAAGTACAAAACCCGTTCGTTTACTAGATTATAAAGCTGCGGTCCTAAAGCACTGCAGGGTTCCCTTTATTACCGAAAGGATGTGTCACTGTCTTTGATAATCAGCTCGAATTTGGACGCATAGCGAGACGCTTCCTGGCTTAAGGCATCGGAGAGCCGCACGACAAAGTGAATGCGTTTCTCTTATTTAGCACTATCATAGCTCAACTTTATGCTTTCCTCAACTTTTCTTTCACCTATTCTGCCTTTTTCAGAATTGTATCAAGTGGAATAGGGCAAGACACTTTTTCCTAAAGCCATATTGGGTGTAAAATATTAGTCAGCTTTCTTCTGCGTAGTCCCGCAGCCGTCGTTCCATTATGGTCCGGTCTCCTCTAGCCATAGCGGGAGCAAATGAGTAGAATCCTCTCTTATAACAGGTATAAAACGCATCTTGCACCGCCTTCACAATTCTGGGAATTTTCTCCTCTTAATTTTGTCTTTTTCGACTTTCTGCGGTAGTCCCTGATAGTTGTCATGGACTTCTGTGAAAAATACCGTTTAGCACTTGTCTTTGCTTTTTAAGATTTTCGGTTTGGTAAGGCTTTTTATTTCATACATCTAATAAGTCTCAGCGTTTTCATTTGTTGCCTTTAGTTTTCAAATGTTTAATCTGGCACTTTGCCTTCTGGCTATGGCTAATGGCATTGGCCATAATTTGCTCCGTAGATGGACTGACGTTTATCTCGATACCTTCATTATACAAGCATACCTGTCCTGTAGATTCCTGCAAACCTTTTTGATGGGTGTCTGTCGGTCGTCTGCTAGGCCTAAACAACTGAGGCTGTTGTTCTGTCGACGAGACACCAGCTAGATGCTGAACCCAGCAAGTCGCTAGTTTGAGGCTACCGCGAACATCTATATATCTGCGTCAATAAAAAATGATTCAAATCCCCTTGATTATCTTTGACGAATTAATAGATAACGAAATTTACATTCACAATTAGTTCTTTTGAGAGTTTGGGCCGAAGACAAATTTCCTTATGATATAATTCTACTGGTGCTATAAATATTACGGGGGGGGGGGGGGTGATTGTTTTCATCAGCCGAAACTACCCTTTTCTTCTGTTTTTATATCGCTAATGATAAAAAACAACAACTGAACCCTTTGGTTGCTCAGGAGGTTCCCTAACAAAAATCGGTACCTCAAAGCACTATTGAGCCAATCTAATTTCGAAATCTTTTACGGCTGGCTTCACTTACGTCTTATTTTTATCAGCTGCACTGAAGACCTCATTGTAGGCAATAATTATCTAAGTACCTTGGACACGAACGCGATATTTTGCAGTTGACTCACGGAAAGCACCTTATAATATTATCCAGGTCGGATCCCCTTCAAGACGATAAGTCTTTTAACAGGTCTCGAGTTCCTTTCTCACCTGTTGATTTTGTCCAAAGGATCCAGTAGTGTTAGGTTTAGATCGCAGTTACCCTTCCGTTCGAGTCTGTTTATACAAAAATGGTATTCCACGGTTCTAAAACATAAAGTGACTTCGTAAGCAAGATATGGTAAATAATAATAACTTTCAAACTGCGACTGTAATCGCAAAGTTTATTGAAATACTGTGTTTTTTGGCAACACGCTTTCTCCACATGTGTATCGGATGCACGTAACACAAATCTAAGGTTCACGTGTACTAGGCTCGTATAATTATTTCCCCTTAAAACTATACGTTAGTAGTTTATGAATTGTTGTTACTAATTAATTGTTGGCAACTGTATTTATTTACCCTTTTCAAACTTTCTCATTTGAAATTAGAAATTTACCCCGTACAATTAGCGCAACAGTACACTATATACATTATGTTGATATTTGTTCTAATAAGGCCATTAGCTTGAACCCGGTAAGTTAGAAGAGTACTTTCCACATCATGCTTGGGCAGAACTGAGTTTTTTTGTAAGTTTAAATCTAGAACGTCTAGAGTCACAGATTTATTGATTACAGAAAACAATCATCCAGTTGCTCAAAGTGATAAAACATTTTATGCCTCACACTTTTGTAGAAAAAAATTATTTTTAAAAAGCTACCACAAATCTTCTTTGCCCCACATACCCTATTATCTAAGCTATTCGCGTTCGGCGGCCTTTGTAGTTCAAGCCGCAGAGTTCTTATCACTTAGAAAACAACCTCGTGTTGCTACATTCCCGCAATCTTTTATCTATTTTTCTGACCTCTTTCTGCTCAGTCCCGGTAAATCCATATTCTTGGTAAAATAACGGTACTTGGCCTAATCTTATCCGTGTTGAACCGTCTTTGATAAGTGTATGCAGTTCTCCTTGGCGCCAGCCCCTCCTGAGAGAATATTCCGCCTATCTGTCCAGAGAAGCGCTTACATTATCCCATAAGCGAGTACAACTTTCCGTGAGACGGGACCTGGTTCGTTAAGATTGGTGCACATCTGGCCTGCGATGACGCGGAATAAGACCAAAGCATAGGTAATTAGGTTTTAGATTTTCGCTAGAAGATGTCAAGCAATGTAATATAAGTAATTAGTCTTTCTATGATAAGATTGCCATTTTTTAATTTGCATTAGGCTAGTTAAGAACGCTGATCTCGTTTTCAATCTTGATTCAATTTCAACAAATTTATGCAGCTTTTCATACGATAATATTACGCTAATGATATAAGAGAACACAATGATTAGAATCCGAAGCTTAGCCGGTGTATCTTGTTGATTTTTCAGGCATCATCGACTAAGGCCTATCCTTAAGCTGTGTATACATTGTACCTATTCGGTATATAGCGTATCATAATTTCACAATGGTGATGGGCATTGGGAGTAACGGAGCATACTTGATTATACCAGAGTTCAACTTTTCGCCATTAAACTGATTGCATTATTATTAGACAGAAAGTAGTAATTTCCAATTGTCGTTTGTCTACCAATAAAGGAAAGGCACGCCTTGTTAAAGGTACCACATTCTCTTCAAGTATTTTATTGTGTTTTTTTTTTAGTTCTGCTGCTACTGTTTTTGATAATCCAGGAGAGTATGAATGTTTATGTTAAATTGCTTTCCCATTAGGACTTAAGATAACATATTTAAGTATACATGCTTCGATATAGCCAAGCATGGATTAATTATAAGGATTATCCAACACAGTAATAATTATAATTATCATTGCTCTTTCAGTTTACAGCTACGTCTGTAGTTTATTTTTTTTCTTTTATAGACGGTATTTTACGTACGACGAAACACCACCAGAACAAACGGTTCCGATGTGTGCCTAATTTAGGACTCGATACCCGGTGCATGTAGTTGATCTAATCCTTTGGAAGCCAATTTATACTGGAGGACGTGAGCTAGCATCTAGCTTTAAAGGTCTTTACGAAAAAAGACACCACTTGAAATATTAGCTTGATCCATAGCAATATTAAAACGCAGTGTGGAAAAGTCATCAGAGGAGCTAATTCGAATGTTCAGCCCATCTATCACAAAGTCATATTATATGAACCGGAGTAAAATAAATCTGCTGGAATAAATAATGAACATTCTATTTAACAAGGGCAAAGCCTAAAATACCGACACTGTGATCGACCGACAACGAGGGAATATCGACAGCATCTACAGGTTTTCCCAAAAAGTCAGTTGACGTGATATCGTCCGTTACGTAGGCAGTGTCGTACTTTAGTTAAAACCAGCCGAATTCCATTTACTGTTCACGGTTCTTTAGGTCTCCAATGGAAAAGCAACATCTGAGCTCAGGAGTATCTGATCTTTTCCGGTTCCGGAAGCTTGTACCAAAAAGAGTCAACAACTGTCGCTGCTTCCTCTCAGCGTGAACGTTTCAAGCAACAAATTCTAGCAAACATGGCCTGGCAGTGTGGAACAAATCGTCTGTGAGAAGTGATGGCACTAAAACTGTCAGAGTCTGCTTCTAATACCTAGGCCGCTATTTATATGGTTTGCTCGAGATATACAACCCATTAAAGCAGGCGTGACGAACCAATCCCGCTGTATTGTTCACGAGTCCTAATGTATATACAGTAGAGTTCAGCCGAGCCATTATTGATGTTTTAGATAACTATGCGCCGTCTGCATTTTCGCCTAGTGAAGTGTGGGTATCTGGTAAATAAATCAGTTAAAAACCGATCATGTATTGTTGTTGTGTTGGCTCACGGTTACTGTGGAGAGATAAATCGAATTAAAAAAAAAACACACAACCTAAAGAAAATTAACTAAGGTTTGATGATTTCAAAAGGAATCTTTATTACAATTTGTTTTTATTCCTTGTTCAGAACGTCCTTGATCAAATGTAGTAATTTTTATATTACGAGAAAAAAGCAAACACCGAACTTCAAGGATGCTAAATTAAAGCTTGACGTCCCTTGAGGCACAATTTCCTGACCTTGTTAAACTTCAGTCAGTTTTGTCCTTACTTTGGTCACGTAACTCTCCGGCTGGGTATATTCCAAAAGAACGACGTCTTTAATTTTCTATGTAGAACGCAGCCAAGCGAAAATATGTAAGTTGAATTTAGCTAAGCTCCGCTTTAGAGCCATGATTACAGAACGGACTTCAGCCGCAACCCATTCTTATCAACAAGATAACTTCATTCAAAGATAATAACAGTGTTTACGTTACCATTAGCGTCTTACATAACGACAATTTGCTGATGTAGAACTTTTCCAAACGATTCATATCTTCGTTGAATTTCTGCGAATATGGCTGGCTACTAGTACTTCTCAAAGCGATCGCAAAATCAACAAATTGTTCGAAAGGTCTTCGGCTTGCCCGAACCTTAATAGAATCTGCGAAATTTTTAAAACTAAAGGAAGGCTACGTTATGGAACCCTGTCTCTCAGACGAGTTTAGAGTACAGACTCAACGGTACAAGGCATTACCGACTCTTTCTGAACGCTTAATCGACGTTCGGCCTACGTTTATTGGAGACGACAATTAGCACATTGCCATAGCATTAAGGCAACGATTTCAAGCATTACAAGATACATGCTAGGGAGGACTTTCCTCACTTTTAAATCTTTTAGAATCTAAACAAAAAAACAACAACAGCATACATTGTGAACTTAATAAAATTAGCTTGAGGATTCGGATAAGATACAAAGGAACGGAATCTATAATATAGTCAGACCTTCTGTACGTGATTAGGTTTCCAAATGTCGCTGAGGCAACACCGCATCCAATGAGGATTCTCCTGAATCGCATCTTTGGCCAAAAGGCGTTCTTCATTATCGTTGCGGCAAATAGTTTGCGAGTATGCTGTTACGACTCGCTCTACGACAATGTTTGTTAGTATAGTTGGCCATATACTTGAACAAAACATAAATGCTAGAATTGCAGCTAAACGAAGGTGCATCGATTGCATGTTCGCGTGTGAGCTGGAACTTTGCTAAATTTAGCTCGTGTAGTGAGTTACCATAGGTAACGCGGAACGATTTTAACAATTATGCAGTCATGACGAGCTTCATAGAAGAGCATTCACGAAACCCATTTAGCACATGAATTAAGGGCCTGCAACTCGTGAATCGAGATGCCACAAAAATGCGATGTGTCTACAACACGTCAAGTATGATTGCGTGAAACATGGAGCTTCGAAGTAGGTAAGGCCTTTCCCGTGACTGATCACACAGATTTTAAGTTGTCTAGAGAATAAATCCTTCAAAGAGCATTGGGCTCCTGGCTGAAACGTGTATTTAGTACACGTAGCCATTAAGTAACGCGTTCACAAAAAAAAGACAGGAGCCTACTTTTGCTCCTGTTTCAACAGATTTGCACGTATGACATGCACGTATGACATGCATGAGGACAGGAATGTTATTATTTCAAAGTCGGTGACGCGCAACTGGGATGGACTTACATTTTAAGTTCGCATACGTTCTACTGTGAATAAAACCAGCGTATACTTTTATGGTAGCTTATGTCATGGAATGTATCCCTATATAAGCTTCCGAGATCCAGGCACGTTTTTAACGACACAAACTTATTGTTACTTGTTTGGACAACGTATATTGTATACGGCTGATGTTGAATTCCTGCTCGACTTTCTCTAAAAATGGTAAAAACAAGTATTAAGTTTCTATGGCAAAAAACGAGGACCGAATTCTCCTACTCAATTCAGGACGAATCTTTGCGGGTACCAACTGACCGTCGAGCCAAAAATATATTTATATTTAGGTTACGGGTGAGCGATCAGGCTACAAGCAGGCCAAAAAAAGGCATACCGAAGACTTCATTGTAAATCGTTTTTAAGATTATCATGTGGGCCGGTTGTGTCCTGCTAGTCTCATCGTGAGTTGCCATTACTTTGCCCAAGCACCAATACAATGCTCGCAAATATCGATGATACTCTTGAGAAGAACTACTGCTATGAATCATCTGGTTGTCATAAGATGATAATAGCGTTGTTACGTGTTAAGTCCTTCCCGTAGCCACAGGATGGCGCTCCCATAGGATCCTTCCCACTTCAAAAATGTTGAATAGGCCATTTTAGATGGACCAGCCATTTATTGTGTACTGCTTATATTTTAATTGTCATTTCATTGTCCATTGGCTTCGAGGCCTTCCCAAATGGCGTGGTAACTAGTAGACAAAGCTACAAGTTAAGGAACACTTCCAGTGACTCAGATTTGGGCCGTCGAAAGTAGAATAGGCAGTGAATGACACGGCAGGCTCAAAATACAAAAGAGGGGCATAATACTTACGTACGGAAACATATGACACCACTTTTTTGTCTTAAAAAAAATTTGTTTAGTTTTCATTCCAAGAAACAATAAGATAAATCATGTCAAGCATCTCAAAAAAAACGCACGCTACCATTGATTTTACCGTCGTACTTAGTTCGTAGGAATCTATTGAGCTGACAGTGTCGTTACCCTAAGGATGGAGTCGGCATGATTTTACCGCGCAGCACTTTACGTCCTTAAGGCGTGTTGAAGGACAAATTGGATTTCGGCATTTTTTTCATACATTCAAGCATATATTGCATTTATTAGTTACAAGGTTGAGCTTCTGTTAATTATTATAGCTTAACAGTCATATGTAACGTAAATATGTTTTTCTTTTTAAACGACAGTGCAGTCAGCAATTTACTCGGCCTACTACTGATACAAATAAATGCGATAACAAGAAGCGAAGTATGACAATCCTAATGTAACTTCATATTCATACCTACCAGTAAGCTAACTAACTCCTCATTGCAACTGTAAACCTAATTAACTTCGAAGTAGTATAAAATAGAAAGTGCTTTTTTTCTAAGATCTGTTATGATCGACATTATGTTATTATATGCTTGTAAAGAATATATATCCGCAGTTCTTGCTGCTCGCTGTACCGCTAGCGAGATCGTTAGACGTGATTGTAAGATCAGCGTTTGGACAAACCTATGGTGAACATGCTGTGTCCAAATGAAGAAGTCCAGACATTCGCGAGATGTTTGCGGAATGCGTTTTGAGAGTCGATCCTAAATACAGCGTAAATTCAACGAGAGCACTACTTTATTCACTTGGTACAGATCATATGTCCTATTCTAGACGTCTTGTATGAAACAAAGGAAGCTTCTGCTAGCTGCAAACCTCAATATTATCAAGCCTAAATATAACCTTGTTAGGGGTGACTTTGTTTTGTAACTGCCGCTAAGTTATAGCTTCCTGGCGTTTTTTAGTATATGTCTAGCTAGTTGTACCGCATAGAGAAATCTGCTGTTTTATATGGGGTGTATATATATATATATATATATATATATAGTTTCTAAACATCTAAACTATCTCGGTTGTTATCTGCTCAGCTTTTCAAGTGCTCAATCATATAATAGGAGCAAACGTCCTTTAAAACTCGTACTATATTCATACCTCATAAATATCTCCTCATTGCGGTTGAAGGAAGTCGAGCTTAGTACCGCTAATCACACGACGTTTTCCTGATGCTATTGATCAGGCGTACGGTTAAAAAAGAGACCCGGAGTGCAGCGTATTCACGTTACCGATATTGGAAGCCTTAGATGTGATACGTGGTAAGGAACTGTTTTCGCAAAGTCGAAATAAGCACGCTTATTCCGCGTCGAACAAGATAGATCTCGAAACACAAAAACACTGATAAATATTTTTACGTATAACATAAATTCAAGGGCCATACGGTTTTTCGCATCGGATAAAGAACACATGATGCATAATTGGTTTTTTCTTCGTCAATATAAAGCTATACGCTGAAGTTTTCTTAGGAAATTAGTCAGCTGGTTAGCCTATATTAGCAATAGGGGGCTCGTATCATACTGCAGCCAAGCGCCATCATCGCTGAATGTAGCTCGTTCAGTTCTGCTACGTAAAAACAACTGTATAACGTCTTGTGTCGCCTAAAGGATCCATACTCTCTGAGTTTTTCAAGTGGCTGCCAAACTCAGCACTAACTTCGTATGAACCGTTGCTCTCATGAATATACGTACAAATTTCAAAATGGTAACTGCCGAGCGTCGACGCAAGTAAATCATCGAGAATATCTGCGTCAAGATCACCTGTGCGACCTACTCGTAGCTGCCTCGGTCGTTTGAATCGACTGCCTAGGAGATACCTCACTACGAGGTAGGTGCCACTAATCAGTGAACTGTTGAATGAAATACTTGATTAATTTTATAGAAATATCAATTTGTCCTTGCATTGAGAGACGCACCAAATCCGTTCGCATATAGAAAGATCAGGTTCTGCCTTTCTCCAGACCAGCTTAGATTGAACACCGTGTTCGTAATAATTAGTTGTAAACCTATCCAACGCTACGATAGTAAAGTGTAAATTGATCTCAGATAATAAGAATAATATCGTATAACGTAAGCCTAAGTAAGAACGCACTAGAAAAAGCAAAGTCTTAGCGAAGCTTTGACCGAGTTGCTTTCGTGATCTTTGCTGCGAGATAAAGGTTTGACACTAAGACGGGTGCATACATCGGTGAGTACGAAAAATTAGAAATTGGCATATTGTTGAACTGAGAAACTTTAAAGCCTTTTGTAATTGTCGAGCGACCTAGAACGCTTCTGCCAACGCTTGAGTCGGCACGTTTTTGTCTTGCACACCGTAATTGATGGCTGACGTAATCGTGAGTGAGGTACTCCTTTGAAAGGTTATTTTGCCTCTCTCGTACTCATTCGGAACCATTTTTAGCTGCGGACACTGCCACAGCTCCACATGCTAGATCTGCTTTAAGGCGAGCCGAGTGCAGTGACTTCGTTCGAGTGAGTGTTTGCACAGGCACAGGCTTAGGACAATTTGTCCTGTGCCTGGTGAAGACATCTCAAAGGTAAATTATGCAACGATCTGTAAAGGCGACTTCGTTTCATAGTTGCATTCTACCCAATATTTTACAAAAGAAATATATTTCTAGTCAATATGAAGTTTCAAACGTTCTTTAGAACCAATGTTGAATACCTACGAACGCAATGACAAGTTTTTATACACTAAAGAATATATTAAAATTTTGACGAACGTTTTGCTGTAACCTGACAATTTCTAACCGTGAATACTAGAAAGTATGGTGGAAATTCGTAATGCCTTCGCGACGCCTTGTTGAGCGTCCTAGTCATCTATATATCGATGTTCTCATAAGATCCCTCATAATTTGAAAGCGTTCCGAGCTGACTGGGACCCTTATCGTAAACGGATTTGAAATACTGCTGGGTTGGCAGAATTGCCTTTTTCACCTCGGACATCGATTTAGTAAAGGACGCTAAATAAGTAGCCAAATCACATAAGGTAACGAACTCCATGAGGCTGCATAGAAAATCTCAACGCAACAAGGCGAACCATTAAATTGTCGTGTCTATATATATATATATATATATATATAGACGACTACCTATTGGTGTTAGTCCGGCCTGGAAAATATACAGTCTGCTAGGGCTGTTTTTACATCGATGTTATATCTATGTATCAAAAAAAAAAAGCACACATTGCTTCTAGAAGTGCCTAAAGGCGGCTAAGCGATCTGGCAAATCGCTATCTAACAGCGACACGGGCAAATCAAACGAATTGTCCAATAGGTGATTTCGCGAACGAATTCGTTTGAACGAGGAAGATTGGTAATCTCTTATCGATTTTCAGATAACGATTATGTATTTAACACTGCCGCCCTAATCAATTTTTAGTGACCCGTACAAGCTTCAGAGAAGAGGGCAGCAAAAATAACGATCCTTGTGTTCGGATGTAATAGAGTTACTGTCATTAACGGGGAAAAATAGCTTGTTTTCGTATTCATTTGCGCTTATCTATTAAGGTCGTTTCCGTTTAGATAGTAGAGATTCGTCGAATTCGTTATATCGTCAAATAAAAAAAAAGGCGATACTTGTCTATTTTACGTCAGCCGTAATTCTAATTATAGTATACGAAAGATGTCTTTGATACACGAAAATAGGTGTTGTAGAGCGGCATATCCTTAATAAGCGCCACGTGGTTTAACTAACGGGCTGCCGTTTCGATTCGTAAGTGGCGGTTGGATATTGTCCAGGTCAATTTTTGAAACTCTAGCTCCATTGAGAGGACGAGAAGAGATCGAAAACAATTCAACGCACAAGTTTATAAAGATGCGTCGCAGGCCATAAAATAGTTTTGCTGACAAGTTGAAGCTCTTGGCGATCATCTTTGAAAATCAAAAGCGTTTGAATCTGACAAAACTTGAACAGATACAGATTTTTTCTCTTCTTTTCTAAGATAATTTTTTAGATACTGCTCCGAGCTGTACCCTGAAAGCATCTAACGGCCTCTGGCTGTAGTGAAACGTATTGGAAGTTCGTTTGATTTCATCTTCGGGCTAATTTATTTCTACCCTATTATAGTATCTGTCAATAGATGTGTCTAATGATCAATGCATATAACTAGGAGATGCGGTTCTATTCAGTATTTTTATTTCCATATGATTTTATTATCAATACGTTATTTCCTTTTCATTTATCACCTAATTGGCCATTGAGTCGTCAAAATACGCACACTACGAGACGCGGAACGTCGAGTCGCCGTATGCGATACCTCATTTAACAAAAGGACGAACCGAGTTTGGAAGAAGACACACATTTGTTAGGAGCAACTCAAGCTCAGCGTAGCATATCCCTGTCCGACAGCGTCGATGATGTTTTATTACCAACATAAAGCTAACAATTTGGACGGGTGACCTTCTTAAGAAGCTTATTATTCAGACTATCAGCAGTTTCTGGAATTCAAGCGCAAGTGGGCGGGCCCCTCTTTCGGTTGAGAAGCATCTGAATCGTTAGACGTTTTTCGCAGTACGTTTTGTCTGTTAAAAACGTAGAAAACCTATGGTTGTTCTATTTCAATAGAGCCGGCCAATACGAGGAGAGATTTGGAACGCTGTCTCTTGAACAAAGCTCAAGTGAACGAATGTATCGAAGGCCAAAAACCACTTAGAATTGACCACGAAGAAAGAAACTCGTATAGATAATATTTAGCATAGAAAAATTTTAACGACATTATGCCTTACAATAACACATACTCATAATGTCTCAGGTTTTCAGCATCTCGAACTGCATAGTTTTAGCTTGGTCCGTTTATTGGTTAAAGTAATCAACTTCGTTCCTCTATTCTATCTAATATCCCTCGTTGTAATGCCAAACATGAGATCGTGGTAAAATTACGATGCTTGAATTAGTTAAAGCTAGCAGATTGTCGTTAGGTTGCTATAGTATCAACATCTATATAAAACTGTCTTTGCGTTTAAAGTTATTGACAGGCAATTGTGTTCATAGCATATCCGAAGATTCTTTTATCCAGATCAATCGCAAAAATATGAACGTATGATAGCCCGACCACATCTGGCTGATTGTTGTGCTCTTAGATTCCTAAAGGTAGTTAACGTTGGGTGAAGACCTATCGAGGATAAAGGGGGTTACTAATAGGACATTTCACTGAGGAGTAGCCTACGACGAGGCCTAGCAGAGCCTGTAGTCGTGGCGCTTGAGATCGTTGTTTCGATCGAACACGGCAGCAGGACTCAACTCCTGGATATAGCTGTTGCTTCGGTGCTCGATTGTATTCCGATGTCCGATATTCGTCGAACTCAAAAAAGTGACGACGCGTGCTTTAGCTCGAACTCTGCGACTCGCAGCTGCTGGCTACAGTACATTACTGCTAAAACGTTCTTCGACTACATTTGATGCAACGGATTCAGCTTGTTTTTCTTACGTGGTTTGCTGTGACCATTACTATATGGCTTGTGTCTTTATGTACACATTCCTCAACCCCATGAATCTCCCTGTTACGTGAGCACGCTCTTGAAAGATTAACACGGTTATCTAGGTCGATGCTTGTGTATATCGAGCGAGCAAGCGAGCGGCGGTTGTCAATGGCCATATTCACGGATTGATTTCCAATGCGCAAAAGACTTCCAGAACGTCCAGTGGTTTTCTGATGCCGAGATTCAAACTGTTCCGTTCAGCTTAGAGCGTCATCGGTGAATAATACTTTTAATAGAACTCACCATTCATTGTTTTGGTCTACGAGATGCTCAATAATCGATTTTGAATAAACGCTCAAACAGACGAAAATTGTTGTTTTATGTAAAGCAATGAGAAACACAAGAGTTAGGTACAGTGTAGTGGTTTGACACAAGTCTATGCATATCGTACATTGTATTTCTTTTATATATATATATTAAACAAGTGGTCGCCTGAAATCGTCTTTTTTGAGTTATGTCCATCTGTGCAATCTAAACAAGACAAAAAACGATTTTTACAAATTTTTTTTTTTCTATAAAATTTTAGGAAATGACCAACTTCGCATAAGAAGCTGTCTTATACGGAACTCTGTCTTATTACCAAATTGTTTGAAACCGAATGGGAGATAACGTTGTACATATGAATAAGCCGTCAAGTCGATAAAAGGCAAAGTGCTAATTGTAATATAATAATCCTAGACAAAAGAATATCACCATATGACCCACTAGTAAAGTAGACATATAAGCGGTACACATAGAAATCGGAGCTGTTTATAATCATTATGTGTCGTATTTAATACTAAAGCTTATTCAAGCAAAGTCAATAGATGAACGCGAGTTTAAACGGCGAATTGGAAATTCCTCATAGTGAAATTGCGCTTTTTCAATACCTATCATTCCAGGTTTAAATACTCCGTTCGAGTACGGCTCCCACGTTAGTATCTTGGGGTTATTGGGGGTACGAAAGAAAACTGGCGGCTTTCCCGACATTGCGTATCCGTTTGGTCACCTTAAACTGTGGGATTGAACTCCTCGGCGTAAGTACGGCCCTTCATTTTTATCAGCCCGCTTTTATTTTTTGAAGCTGTTGCTGCACACACGTGTCTGCCAATTTTTGGCGCCACGGTCAGAGCAATAAATTCCGCCGAGGCGTCCTATTCACTCTACATAGTACTCTCCTCACCCGTTTATTGTTCGTTTTTATCCTGGTCATACGTTATTTCTCGTTTGTCTAACGCCACGATAATCACCACCAGGATCATTAGCATCACTTTGCTGATGATAAGTGCCAACAGCATTGTATGGCGTGAGGTTTTTCCCTGCCTAAAAACATGAAAAGTGAACAAATATGACAAATAAGGAAACAGCATGCAAGGTACCGGTAAAGAATTGGATGAAGCCGTTCATGTGCCTTGAAGAATGGGTCGGAAAAGAAGGGTTTCGTTCATTTCGTTCTATAACCGAAAGGGAAGCCCCATCTTCCTGTGGGGGCTCAAAAGAGAAGTTGGAAGGGGTGGACAGACACATATACAGACAGACAGAGAGCTACGTCGAAGAAGGCTGGAAAGACTAATGGAAACGGAATGTACATAAGAGAACCTGGGGGTCACCGTGCTGTATCTGGGAGGCAACTTCAGTTGCCCTCAGGTACTACTGGATGCCCTGTCGGAGCGGTAGCTGCCGCTGACGCTTTTCCCGCAGAAAGAGCAGTTAGTGGATGGCCTCGAGAATAACAACAATAACAATGCCTGGGGACACGCTTTTCTTAATAAGAACATCGAAGCTTTTTTGTTAGCGGAGCAACTGTGTCAGTGAGCAGAATGACACAGACCAGGCTGAAGGCTAAACGAAGGAAGAGAAATGCAGCTAACAGAAGCTAGTCGAGCGACCACCGCAGCGGTAGTTTTTGAAGCATCCTTGACTGACCCTGGGCCTTTGCTTGGACGTACAAAAGCAGAATAAATGAGGAATGACAACCGTAATTGGCTTTTTGCTGCCAATGCTGCCAGACCTCCTGGGGTATCTATGCAGACCTTCCGTCGTAAACTTCGGTAGACTATTAACGTTGGTTTCCTATCATCTCGGCTCTGTTTTGCAGCCACTGGTAGTCCTTGCTTACTAACCAGAGGTCTCCTCTGCCAGAGAGATGGCTGCCGATCCTGTTCTTGGGCGCACTTTATGCACTTGGCGTTCACTCAGAGTTCACCGCTTTATTATAAGCGCGCTTATTCCCGCATTTAGTGTAAACTTCAAGGCTGTTTAGAGGCTACTGACAGTACGTTTCCACCACCTGTTCCCCTGTCCTCGGTCCGGTCCGAGTTCTTAGAGTTATGACGAAACGGGTCCTTTCACGAGCGTGTCCTCACATTCTAGACCTATGTCTTGTTCAAAATATTAAATTCTTAGCCTTCCTTTCCCTAGCATACACTACTGTCCTCAATGAAAATCATTAGTCGCCCCTTCCAATTTTCGTCCATTTCGTGATTGCTTTTCACTTTGTCGTCTTTGTCTGCTCTGACTCTGTGTGCGTTTATTTGCCTGCTTGCCTATACTACGTTAGTTCGTTTTGCTCTATTTTCCTTGGACAGGCGAGATACAGGTGTGTGTACATATATATATAAAGGTATAAACGTATATCCGCACATCTGAGACTGCGTAATGTAAGTAACGATGCTACTAAATTTTTGCGTGCAATAAAAACCGAGAGAGCTGCTACGTGATGGCAACGATGTCGCAGACTCTACGTTCGTCTGAGTGGCTTGCCCAATTCAGTCTACCCCCGGTTTCAATGTAGCATATCTTTGTCCTCCATTTGTTGTTGGCGGTTGGTAGTGATGGTGCTATGTAAGGCGCTGCCATTCCTCATTCTATAGATACACGGGCGATGTTGAATGGACGGTGAACAAGCAGATTCGGCTAGCGGATGCTCAAATGGCCGGAACACTGCTGAGGAAACGTGTTGTGGCAGATTCCAAATTTAGTTTATATGATGCTGTCCGCCCACTACGTGAGTGAGATTGTAGCGGCTGAGATAGTGACTTAAGACGATCGATGCAAAGCAAGCTTCATCACTTGTTGTAGCAGTTGTAGGGGGTATGTACCGACTGAGGTAGTTATAGCCCGTATTATGAGAAAGAAACCACCGCCGGAGCCAACAATTTCATCTCATTCGATCCTGAAACGACCCCACGTCGACGATGCTGCTACAGTCAATGAAAGCCAGCCAGTCAAGCTGAGCGGTTTTTACGGTGGGTGTGCGGAAAGAAGCTAGGATGTATGCTGTATTGTGTAGCTGTTGTTATGATTAAGACTGAACAGGCAATGACGTGTCAGTCGTGGCTGCGTCTCGCATGACCACCTATTGTACAGAGTTTTGGAGCCCTGGAAAGAGATCTTATTTGCTATAAATTTTGCACAGACCGGTTGGACTGATTTATATTTTCCTGCTCTCGTGTTTTTTGGGTACTACAACCGAAGGAGCCATAAAGTGTGCGTCCTCTACACCGTATACACGCAACTTCGCTGTACCTTTGTGCCATTATTAGACTTTACCGTTGCACTTTTGCATGAAAAAATCACAAATGCGCGAAACCTGTTGCCAGCCCAAATGCTCCATGACACTATTCGTGCTAATAGTGGCTGGCATTATCACTACTGACTTAAAAATAGATATATATATATATATATATATATATATATATATATATATATACATATATCTCTTCTTATAGGACTGTGTTCACCGTATACTTGTGTTTGAGTCAGTTCATAACGTTCAACTGGGGATGAAAAAGGGTGGCGTGATCTAAAGAAAGTGTGCTAAAGTTGGCCAAGTTGTTTGCAGCTAATATCACAGAACGGTGGCGCATCGGGTGGACAGACGCAGTAAACGAAGCAGTGCCTTAGCCGGCTGTTTCGAAAAGTTCGGCAGCATTGTCAAAGATTCGCTCAAAGCGGTTTCTCGAGCCCCTGGGGGAAGATAGCGTTCTCTAGATTCTGTAGAGAATGGCCTTTCTGTAAAGGCTGAGAACAGAGCGGATAAGAGAAAGAGAGATGTGTTTGGTCATAATTCATTGATCCAGTTCCTACGGAAAATATGTAGCAGATATAATGGTAGTGTTTATATAGCGAACATATTGCCTTGTAGGATTTAAAGGAGAGATGTTGAGCGAATGATAATACAAGCGATGATATATTATATTACGATACTTCTAGTTAGACAGGTCTAAGCGGCTTTGTTAGCACGATTAACTGGGTTAGATTGTAATAACCACTTTGAACACTTATAGGTGAGAAAAGGAAAAGCCATAGGATAAAGTTATAGAAAATAGCGGATAATAAGGATGTTTTTAAAGCAAGAGACTCAAATATCAATGGGCTCTTTGAATGTTTGTGTAATAGAGAATGCAGTACTGAAAAAATTGTACGCATGCTCAGCGTGCACGTATAGTTTATAATTGTCGCATTATGCTTGGCCTTTACCTCGAGTTAATCGGTACTGGAAAGCAAGGGTAGCGTCCAAACAAAAGTCTGTATACCATATCAATATCTTAGATTGCTTTAGCTAAATCATATCTGCTTGTCTGTGGTTTTTTAACGCAACCAAACATTCTACTTGCTGCCACTGTAATGCAGAACGAACATTGATGGCAAGATCATGAATTTTAGACGTCACCAATCGTTTACGGTCACTCGCGACAGTTGGCTTCATCGTCATGACGTCAGGACGACATCCGCGTTGGATAAACGATTTCAAACAGCAGCCTCCTTCATTTTCCTGTCTTTCTTAAAGTTTGTTTCCAGTGCTTCATAAAACATCTAAGTCCTCTGTCCTTTCCCATCATTTTTACACGGAGTGCAGCTTCGTACCCCCTAGCAAACCGATTCAGAAGGTCTGGCCCGCTTCGTCCGGAGAGGGTCATTCGATTTTATCAACAGCAGAAGCGCAGAGGATCCAAGCAGCTGCAGAAGCTTTATGGTTCAAGGCCCCCTTCCGTACCCACATGAACACGAAAAGCCGTCGGCTATTAAGCCAATGCAGGAGGTCGGTGGGCCAGCAGAGTCACAGTGGGAGAACACGGCTTCGGGAGCGAAGTGCGGAAGAGTAAGATGAAAAATTAGGATGACAGAAGGATTTATCGGAAGATAGAGCGAGAAAAATAGGAGAGACGAAGCGAGATGAGTCAAAAATAGTTGCTAAGCTCTGCCCAGCCAAATGCCGGCGTACATCATACCTATGGAGGAACGTCAGTTTCGTCGGGATGGAAAGGTAACGGGAAAAAGAAGATCGTCGAAGAGGTGTACATGCTACGGTGTGTTAATAGATTTCTAGCTTAACAAAAAACAATCAACAGACGACTCATAGAGAAGCTCGTTGGCTTTTGGAAAACCGGCTGAATCAGGGCCGATGTTAAACCTAAGAGCATAGAATTATAAGAAATGAAAAAAAGGAGCCCCAAGAACGTTGTAAGGCAAAGCAGCCTCTTTTTTATTTCCTGTGGTGTTCTCCAGGTAACTTTCTATTCTCAGCGAGACGCGGGCAACATTGACGATCAACTTTTAGAAATGCTCAGAGCCGGCACTCACAGGCAGTTTACTTTGCCTACATTTTTGCTTCTGTTTGGTCGGTTTCGTTAGGCTTTGGAAAGAACCAGGCATGCCGACATCTTGGAACTCAAAGCGGCCCAAGAAATTGTTCCCCAAGAAGTGACCCTGCTTGAAAATCGGGGCGGCCCTCGTAACGCTAAAGACTTCTAAAAACGACGTCACTCTAGCTTCATGCGCTCAATACAAGTCCCGTCAACCAAATTACAAAAGATAAACTGGCGGCGGACTGCAGTAAAGAATAATGTAGCGGGACAGCGTTGTGGAAACATCGCAGCCGGTGCGGCTAGACTGCACAGAGACGTTTAGTTTTTTCCACTTTACCCCATCCAAAGTGCGTAAGTTGAAAAGTGGCCCACAGTTGTGTCGGTTAGCAGCGGCCCCAATTGAAGTCGTCGAGAAACGGTAGAAGGGGGGTCCAAGTCAGGTGAAGGCGAAACCCAGTAAACGAAAGAGGATAAAATAGGTTTGAAAGAAATCGGATAACGAATCTGCGAGGAGGCTCCTTATATCAAACAAATATCTTCAGTACATCGAACGGTTGCCATAGGAGAACATGAAGTTGTAGATGCGGCGTTTTAATGAAAAGCACGGGAGATTTTTCGCTTTGTATGATACACGATTTGTCTCTTTTAGTGATTTTCATACCGTCTGCTTTTCCTAGTGAACGCAAGTAAGGTTCTATAAACTATAATTTAGAGTTAACCCTATATACTGGTTAATTGTAATGCATTGCTTTGCATAAAAGATACTTTGTCGTGTATCGTGATGAAGCAAGAGCTGGCATATTTTCAGGATATCTGAACCGAAAATTTCATCAGTAGCCGCAGCCACCAAGAATGTTTCTATTGAAATATTAGTAGAAGTAACGAACCGACAACTGGATCCCCAATTGTAGATAACTACGTTTCAATTAAAAAGATAGCGTGGCAGAATTAGGTAGATCTACATCAAAATGTATTAGTATGGATAAACATTTTTCCATCGTGTGAGTATTAACTCAACGTACGACTCAACGAACTTTAATATAGTATCAATCGCGTAAGAACGTTGTTTTGTAATTAAAAAAAATTCACCTGTACTCAAAGGATTGTAAAATTGAGAAAGTGTGGGCCATAATTACATTTGATGGTTAAGCAAACGTCTAGTGACATTTATGAAAAAGTCAACCAACAGATATATGGAAGCTGCAAAAGACTCTTAAAAGATCTTATTATATTACGTAAATAGACAATGTATCTTAAAACATGCCACTAGTTGGTACAGTATAGGTAATGGATGCTAGCTACGAATTGATCGTCCACTCCTTTTTGGGTGTCTCTGCCACGTGACCTCTGGGTCTCTACAACTAAAAGCAAAGCGGTGTAGATGGAAACACTTCTCGAAAGGTTACATATTCAGCCTAGATTCAAGACATACAGGGCAATCGGCTCTTGTATGTACAACAATGCGTGATGGTTGATCTCAAAGTAATGTATCTGCGATGTACAATAGCACAACTTTTATTCGACACGCAAACAAAAGCAAGGAAAGGCCATCTTTAGATTCTTGCGCGGGTTAAGCGAAGGACATACCATATAAATATGTTTACACATATTTTGATCCTTGCTTGTTTTAACTGTGTGTTTAGTATGCTTTTAATGGAATAGCAACGGAGAGGTGTGGATTGCTCTCCAACCTGTTTAGCAGGTTCGGGTTGTTTCTTCACAGAACCTCTAAAAAATCGTCATAAAGACCGTCAGCGCAATCAATGTTACATTGGCTAAAAGCAAGACGCCTTTCAAATTGATCTGCAGGAGCTTTGTCCTCTTAATCAATCCTATGTTCCACACTGGGTAAGTATTTAGGGAAGTATAAATGGGTTCATTGTTTTCGGTACAAAACGTGTAGCAATCATTTCAGGGGTTTTGAAGTCAAAATAACCACCATAGGTGTTTCCACGTGATGAACTTCTGATTTCAGGTATGTATATTCTCTATATGGATATATATATATATCCATATAGGGAATGCCATGTTGGCTCCATTATATTAGTAATGCTTAATTTATATATAGAGATAAAATGTTTTTCTTAAGGCTTCTATTGTAAATCCTTTGGTGTATATTATGACTTGAATAACCGTCGTTCGAATTTACACAAGATCAGATTAAATAGTGCGATAATTTTCGCATCTATCATTGACTTGCCAATGTCAAATTTCTCTAAAGTATTTTATCTTAAGAGAGCGTTAGTTTTTTGGTATTACCTAATTTGCTCCATATTTGTTCCACGTATCACAATCACAAAAAAAACAAATATCTGATAAAATACAAGTATTCCTTCAATGAAAATTGGTGCGTGTGATCGCATTACCGTAAGAAACCATATTCCCTCACATTGATATTGGTCGTCACTCATTCCGTATTCAGCTTCAGCCGAACGTGTTACGTACTCAAATGCAGCGAAATGAATCTTCCCACGCCAGAGGACGCAAATCTAAATTACCAGCATCCTAAGATTAAGATACGCCATACATTCACACAGCCGAACGACACTATTTGGGTGCATAACGAGGTTTTTTTTACAAGATTTAATACTCGTTTCATTGTGTTACAGCAGATTTATCACTATGATAACAAAAATTGATTTGATGTTTCCCCAAAGGGCATGAGCTATATTTAAATAGCCATACGAATTGTTAGTTGAAGATTATATGGCCTGATACAATAACTATGCAAAGAAATAGAACTGAGCAAATTGTTCGGGTTATTTACCGATACAAACGTATTATGACACCGCGCAGACGATCACAAGCCTGAAAGGTTCGGTTACGGTCAATAGGACTTGCCATGTCTTGTGTTGTACTGTGCGAAGCCCTTAAAGCCAGATCTAATGAGTTGACCCGACGTAGTTCTGTGGTGCCCCGTACGTTTGTAGCATACCTTTTAGGGCGCAAAATATCGAAGGGTGATATGTTAATAATAAAGCTGATACAAAGCATCTATCGTTTTCCCTTTTTATCGCAAGTAATATCTGTAATAACTTTATCCCTTTATTAACACAGGTTGTATAAAATTACGATTTATGACTGGCCAATATTTACTATTTTAAATGTTGTCAATGACAAACGCAAATTAGAATGCAAGAAAATAAGATTGGTTCGGGCTCAATATGTGTAATACTCGAGGACTATTTTTTGTACGTAGTAGCTTGTATATTTTAGTCCTAACTTTGCGATTGCGGCAACTCCGAGCAAAAATGTGGGCAGCTACTACGTACAGCTTACTACTATGCATATGCATATACTGGTAGGAGATTTAGGGCTAACAACAGGCTGTGAATTAGATATGTCAGATAACATACCACTTAAAATTTGTAAGTGATAGATGGCTGTTAGCTATTGGACGTTAAAAAGCAGACAATTTAAGGACACAAAAGCAGCTGACGGACATATGAGCCGACCAAGTGGCCTGGGACGACTGCGGTAAGATAGAAAACGCGTCACCAAAAGCGAAGTTAGCAAACCAGGTTTAGCCTAACCCTAAACCACTACTAGGCCAACAACGTTAGTACTTGCAGCTCTCGTTGTGCTTTATAATTGCCGTACCGTCTTAAATCATCCGCCAGAAAGACGTGATACAGCCCGCTTAATCACCCTTCGCTCTCGCTGTTCGGTTCCAAACGTTCATTTTTTTTTTATAATTCCTGGATCTGAAGGTGCCAGGACGCGACCTTCGTTTGCCTTTTTGTTCATGTCATGTAAGATTCTGTCTTGGCCTTTCAGTTGTTCTCCCTGTAGGTTTCTTACAGCAAACGGGTCACTAATAGAGAACACTTATTAGAAGAGCATCGGTATCGATACAGCCAATGAAAGATGGGGCGCGATATCAATTTAAGGGGTTGTATAATACGTGTCCAATAATGCCATACATATAGATTAGTCGAAATCTGTTGCGGCATCAGTGTTTTGATTATCTTTTTACCGATCAAAGTGAGAGACCACGCATAAATTAGGTTTTCTCTTTCGAGTGACTCGCTTGGGCCAATATTTGCCTAGCAAAGAACGTTCGTACCCGTTGTTTGTTACCTGTAGTATCGTTCCGCGGGCGCGGTTTGTTGTGGCATTGTACCGTAATGCACGTACTCCTACCGAACCTACCAACAATCCCCTGGAGCCCCCAACAACCTGCTACAAGGATGACCCTCCTCCACGGAAGGCGCCCTTCCTCCGTCAAGTTCTTCCTTCCCTCTCCTATTAGGGCCGGCACCCCTCTCTTTTGCGTGGTGCTCCCCAACCTAGCTGAACGCCTCGTCGATGAAGCTCTGAAACAGGAGTTTAATGTCTGCTAGCAAAGTTAACGCTAGTAGGTGAGACTGCCAAGCTGCTGCTCATCGCCATTGCCGCTAAGCTTCAGTTAAACTTCTTCCCTTCGAGTTGCAACATACGTCGAGTTTGAAAACTTATCGTTGTTGCTTTTCTATTTGTCGAGTGCTGTGGTGTACACAATCAGTCAGCTTGCCACCCGGTACCATTGGCACTGCCATTTGTCTCCCTATTTTTCTCCCTGCGTTCAGATTTTCTTCATTTATACTGCGTGAGCCGGGCTGCGGCGGCCCACCGAACCGAAGCCGCTTCAGGCCCTCCAAGTCGGCCAATGCTGACACGAAGCCCCGCCTCCGCAAGCAACAGGTGCAAGCCTCCTGCAAACGCAGGCGCCCTTTGGGCCGGCGAAAACACCAGTGGCTACCTCAGCGCAAACAGTCATAGTGATAGAAACAAAAAAAACAGCGACAAAGTCGGCGAAAAGTGTGACATAAACAAAAGTCTTTCCAGCATTAACAGAAGCCGCAGCATTAGGCATTCTAGTAACACAAGTGGCTTTGGCCTAAAGATCAGGACCGAAGGAAGGCTACCAACAACGTCAGTTAGATCAAGATCGATACAGTCAGAAGAGATACCTGTGCGAACCTTGTGGTCGTTGTTATTATTATTGCAAGCCGCTAGCAAAATCTATAACAGCGCCTCCGCTAGTAGCTGGAAAATTACAAGAGGCCTGAGCAAAGCTAAGACTGGTATTGCGGTCGATTTCTTGAGGTCAGGTCTAGCACGAGCAGTTTTAGTTATCGAAAGGCGAAGAAACTCTGTTATCAGGATCAAACGTTCCGTAACGAACACGAGAGCGAGCATATTGTTGCGACCGCTTTGTAAAGCGTCACCAGCAGTTACAGCAACAACAGCCAATTCTCATTTTAACACTGTAAGTTATACACGCCTGTACACCTCGAGTACCGTCAAGCCAGCAATTATTTTGAGCTGAGTGTAGAGAGGACTTCCTAGGTTGGGTCGTTGTGTCTCGCTCCTGCATCGCCCAGGTCCCACCGAAACACAGGTGCTGCCGGCTTCCATAGCCACTGTCAGTTTTTACTACCTCATTACTACAATCAGCTTCCTTATCCGGGACAGCACCACCCACCGAGCGCTACTCATCCCCAAAAATAAATCAAAGCCTATATAAATAACTTCGAAATTACGGCTTCATCCGTACAATGGGGATTCCGATCGAAAACTTTTCAGACGTCAACGACGAAAGAAACAGAAGCAACAGCGATAACTAAAATAACATTACCCGAGATATTCAGAAAACTTCGGCTAATTAATTTAGACCGATTGAAGTTTCTTTGCTAAAGCCGATAACGGCACAGTGTTAATTACTATACAAATGGCAGGGGCGAAGCATTAACTACTGGATTGCTCTGCATGTACAATACATGTACAAATGCGTTCATGCGAAAAAGTCATTCTCTTAATACTCATAGGATAGCGTATTGTTAGCAGTCAACAACCTAGATTGATTTGTACTCATGTATAGATGTTCATCCATTGATCATCTGAATAAGGTTAAAGGAGATTTTTGTAAATTGGCACTTATGTTAACGATTGATGCCAACCTGTTCTTCGACAACAACAGTGAACGCCGCTGCAGCCCGGCCCAGCCCAAAACAAAGTGAAACCAGTAGGTTTTTGGCTCACGTGACGTGTGTGAGTGGTAGTGGGTACATCCCGTTCAGAGTGTATGTGTGAGGTCATTTGCGTACTCGAGAAAAGTTACACTTAAGTTAAGCTTACTGTCTTATTACTAGGTGCGTGGATCGACGGAAAAGACATTAGCGTCGTACGTTGAGGAATCCAGATCGTGATACCTTTTTGGCGGATTTACATTTGGCTCGCCCCAACCCTGAACTGATTTTTCGACACGATCCGTCTTCAAGGCTGCTTTCATCCTTAATAAGCGATTCTAATTATTATGCGCAAATCGCACTACTTCCGGTAACCAAGACGACGATAGAGTCCATTGTCTACCGTTAACTATGTTCATCGTTTGAGTGAGCCAGCAGATCTACGGTAACGCACAATATAAACAAGGCTTAACAATAGCTTAGCATTATATAGACTCAAACAACGGTACAATAATTGAAGAACGGGTGGAACACGAAAAAAATAACCGGCGTATTACTTTTATTCAATAATAGCATCCCATCTTTGACAATGAGAAACACAACAACGATAAGGATTGCTACCGTTACGACATGATTGAAGTAGTTGCGATATCTGTGTGTGCTAAGAAATGCTGAGTTTTGAGTCGTGCGTAAGATCCATCCTTACAGCTAGTGCGGTCGAAGAGGAACTCATAAGGTTCTCGTAAGGTTTCTCACCGATCTCCGTTTGTCCTCGGCAGTCGAATACAAATACCCATTACCTGTGGAGATTTCCCCTACCAACCGTACTAACAATTAGGTTAGCAGCAGTTACTAAAGCACGAATAACTTTGTTGTCGTCGACGATAGCAACAAAAAACGATAACAGCAAAGCTAACAATTACGTAGAGGAAGCAGCGCGTAAGTAACACTGGACTTAGGAGCGACTACCCTAAAAACAACGGGCGAATCAGTATATGCACGCCTACAGCGAGCGTCTTACATGACTAGTAGATAGTTCGGCACTGACAGGCAGGCCGCCTTTCAATCGATAGATACGAAGGCGAGAACAACTGAAAATAGAGTTGAGAAAACGGACAATACCGTTTCCCATTATCCTAGTAAATTTTTCTAGACCCTCCGTATAGAAGCTCTGATGGGTGTACTGTCGCGCATCGGTTACAACATCGATCGTCGGACTTTTGCAAACGATTGCACCATTTAATTAATCAATATATATAAGATTCACTGAGAAAAGCTGCGACAGTGACAACGATACCAATTCCATCTAGAGATCTTGCTATTCGGAAACGATTCCATTGTCGCTGACGTATCGCGCGTCCGGAGTTTTAACTGTATGCAGGTGTACCGCAACTGCATCAACAGAAACGCTTGTCTTGCTGAGATTAATTAAAGAAAAACGTATCAGTCATCCGAAACGCACGCAGTCTAAATAATAATAGGACGACAAACAAAATTACGAATTTCGTCTTGATATCTACAGAGTGGTAAACCAACAGGAAAAAGCAGACAGGACAACACTGTGGCAGTGACCAGCATAAGCCATCAGCCCAATACCACTGAACACCCAGTACAGAGCTAGAAAAAAACCCACTTTGATCTTGGAGGTCGGTAAGTACGATGTCAGAAAAAGGCTACGTAATCATAACCTGCTTATTTTCTTTGTTTGATAGAGTATTGTTGTATTAAATGAAGCCAGGTTAGCAAAGTTCTTCCGTAGCAATTCTTCATTGCCATTTTTATATTATTATATTTGGTTATAATGTTTTAAAATCCGCCTCAACACAAAACATCAACACAGCGGAAGCTACAGGAAAATCCAGTAGGAAACAGCAGGATTACGTTGATTATTTGAGGTAGACAAGATTCCTAATGGTCGTTTTCCCTCAGCCTGGCCACTAAACGGATATGGGCAAAACCAAGAATAATATTTCTCGCTAATCTTCCGCTGCAGATCATGGTCGTGGAATTGCTTTAGGATGATGCGCGAAAGTGCCTGAAAGCGTAAATACAGAACAAACGTGGGGCCGGGTGACACGTCGACAATCAGCTGTAACTGTGGCTGTTGTACAATACGTCTGTACCAGTCTCGTGCGACGCGCTAAATTGTTTCATTGTTGTCTTGAGATCACCAGCACCGACAAAGCAACTGCAGTGCAAATGGTCACCACCGAAATAAAAGTCCCTCAAGTTCGGCCAACTGCTGAGGTCCTATTTTTCCTTATTTCCATTTTCCTCTTTTTCTTTTTCCCCCATTGCTTTTACAATCTCCCTGTATTGAAGATACATACGTGCGACGCCATCACGATGTCCAGTTTCGTTCTGCGGAATCAGACAGCAACAGTAAGGGATACCTACGGGCGTTAAATTAAAGGTGAACGTGACAAATCCTACAAGAAAAGAGCAAGATAGAAAGACTGAACGCGACAGCAGCTCGAGGGGTCAAAATAAAGAAGTGAAATGAAAAGCAAACGACTGGCTTTCTTCCTTGTCTTTTGCCTTTCTGTCCTTTTCTACAACTCAATCCGCGTTGACTTGAGACCGTCCCGCCAACCCCATATACTTTCATTTTTTATTTACGAGTGTCGGTAGTAGAACGAGATTCGCGAGAGATCTAAGGGCGACGTCTCACGGTGCTTTTTTGATGCGCGGGAGTAACAACAGCCGCCTCCGAAGAAGAAAAATACGTTCACGTTATCTGTGAAACCACAGTACTGTTGCTTAGTAGTAGCTGTAAGAGCAGTCCGCGTCGTACACGGTTGGAAGCTGCATATCTTAAAATAGCACAAGGGATTAAATCCAACTTTAGGATGGGTAGTAGTTTGGCCGGCTGACGCGGAAAGAAATTGTCGTGCTATCTTTCGGAAGCGTGTTGCCCATGGGCCGGTATTTCGGCCGCGAACCGAGGCTACCGAATGGTCATAAGAGAACCATTCTACTTGTCCATTCTAAAGTAACTGGGAGCGATGCCCAGGCACAAGTCCGTATCGGTACCCTACAACGATGGCCAGGCACACCCTCGGTGTCACTAGCACTTCCTTTCGCCCTCAGCCTGTAGACGACTACGGGATTTACCGACTATAGTTTAAGGTTCTCTTCGTTTAAAGCCGGTGGCGCTATCGCTGGCTCCGCTACTACTGCCAGCGCCAAGCAGCCATCAGGTCAGGCAACGCCAAGGCGTTAATCCCCATCTGGCCTTGCGCACTCGAATAATACGTATCTCGCCGTGCGTTTCTCTTCCTCCTTTATATTTTATTTTTCTCAGTCGCTTCTCCACTTTTTTGCGCTATAGTTATGTGGTCTAGTCTAATCTCTAAAAGAACCCCGGCATAGGGCTCATAGGTGGTCTCCCTTGCTAGTCAGTTTTTCTTGAACTTACAGCATGCCTACAGCGCTCCCATCCTTATAGCAGTCGCCCTCTCGAAAGGCAATCTCTTGATATACACAGTTATATCCATACTATGCCATCGTGGAATACGCCTCGTCCCAAACTACGTACTATCTACCAGGCCATCTAACTCAAGTTGGTCATGAGATGACCAAGCACCGAGCGCAACGACTTACTCAATTTACTTACTTAACATCCTACAGAAAGCAAGCTGGTTCCGACGAAACATTTACACATACTCTTTATTTTTACTGCTTCCTACACCGCGTAGACCTAAGGTTCCAAAAAGTGACAGAGCCTCTATGTATGCCCCCGGCCAGTTTTTGGTTGATGTAACCAAAATGCGCTAACCTACCCAAGGGGGCCGCCTAGTGGGCTTCCGCTACTGGATGCAGAGAGCATAAGCAGGAATAATTAACGGCCCGTTTTTAGAATCAATTTTTGCCAACGATCAGTAAGAGTAAAGGCGAGGAAAAACAAATGTGTGCAGGTGGGTAAATGGACAAACGAGTGAATGAAATAATAAAATGGACGACGGACAGGCAGAAAGTTCCTGGACTTAGGGAAAAAAGCTGGACAATAAGCTCCTGAATAAGGGATGAGTCTTTGTGCGCCAAGTGGAAATCTAGATAGAATGAGCAACCGAGAATGGTCTTGAGAAAAGCGACGGAATCATTAAATCGTCGAAGAAGAGCAGATATGATGGGTCTCGTCGCTGACCTATACTATTTTTCCTATTGAGGGGATGATCAGTGGAACTCTGGAGACATACAAATGCAGACTGAATTTGGGTATGTGTCCAGGGTGAAGGAACATCAAATAGCATGTTTTTTTTACCACAGAGTCCAGTAAAAACGAATACAATCGTTATCGTCGTCGACTGTAAATAGCCAGCATTAACCGGATTATGCAGTTACCGGGATATTATAACAAAAATCAGGATGTGCTCCTATTGGTTGCTAAGGGGGTGCTGGATATCTAGTAGATTGCAGGCACGAAGAGAGCCAAGTGTACACTCATTTTTTAATATCTCCTTTTTTTCAAAGGGAGTCTGTAGAGAGTAAAAAGTAGTAATATGCACAATATGAATGAAGGTACAAACACGTCACGGAGTAACATCCCTTGATAACACCGCATTATGCTATAGAGCATTATGATAAAACTTAAGCCAATGGCGTCGTTTAAATGTCAGAGCATTTATTTCCACGCAGATCTCGAAATCTGTTGTAGGAGACAATACTCGTACATAGAACAGATAAGTAATCGTTTGATGCAAAGACAGGGCGCTGCTTAAGCATTAAGAGTCTAAACGATAAAAACTTTATTTTAGGTCGAAGAAATATTCCTAAGGAGAAGTAATTGCATAATAGAAACAGACAATGAAAAACCCAGACACGGGTCCATCTTCAAGGAACTTAATGATCACCTTTACACACAGATTGCGCGCCTCTGTCGTCTTTCCTATATTATTCTGCTTCTTAACCATGATTAAACTTGATTTTATAATTAGATTGGCCGAAACAACGGGGATAAGTATGAATTTTCCCGAGTTCGATTAACTCTATCTAATACCACCTACTGTGTCTACGTGAAGTAACATATGCGTTTTCTGCCTATTTCTTAAGCTCAGCGGCGTATTTTAACACGATGTTCAGTACAAAAAATCCGCAAAGATATTTCCATCAAATAATCTGCTACACGTTTTGCTTATTCCGATATTATTATTCAATTCAAATATCTTTCTATTATTCTAGCTGTCAGAAACGTGTGTTCAGCTTAAAAGCACTATTTGCTCTCTGTCTTCGAAAGTTACCCTTGTCTCTGTAACCTGAATTAGGTACGTAATTACTGTGAAATTTTATTTTGAGTGCCTAAACGCTGTCATTTTTTGATGTTTGCAGATAGCTTCTGTGTCCGTTATCGATTTACCGAGGACTAGTTAGACCAAGTTCTATATTAAGATCTCTTGTTATCTATGCCAATTAACCAAACGGCTAGTTAGCGCTTAGAACACCGAAGAAATCTTTAGTGTTGGTCTTCATAGCAGTTTCTCATTCTGCTATGAGACGTCCTGTGCCACTTTCCCGGTGAATGTGAACCTTAAAGGCACTGGTCTACCTCAATGTCGGCGATAGCTATCATCGATCCCACTGCTATAATTAGATCACCCGTAGGACAAGGGTATGCGGCCTGATCCGTGAGCCGTCCACGCCTAACTTTGTCTTGCTGCCTGATAGTACAGACCCTGAGCTACCACATCATTCGGCTGTACATGTGCCGCATTTTGCTTGGTTCACAGTCAGGTCGGGTCGGTTTAGAAAGTGGATGGATGACTTGGGAAGACTGCTACCGGGGGGGGGGGGGGGGGCACCTGGATATAGCGCGCTATCGAGAAAGTGAACGGAGGGCCACGGCTAGAAAGGGCATCTTACCTTTGGGTACGTTGCGGTGTCAGACGACATTCAGGCGCCAACTCCGGAGTTGAGGCTGCATCACAGGTCCATCTGTCGGGCCATTGACTTTGAGTTGAGAGCCTATCGTCAGAACACGACAATTAAATGCCGCAGGCGAGTGGATCTGAGCTGTACAAAGGACTGGCGATTGACCCTTTGTGGCGGAGGTAGCTACTGCTCCTCGAGATACGTAAACGCTAACAGCTTGTTCGTAAGTAAAACCTTGACAGTACTAACTCTAGTTGATTATTATGTACCTGCAAATATTATGACAAAATGGAAAAGCACATGATGAAACCTCCGTCAAAAAAATACAGAAGGGTTAAAAGAACGTTTGAGTCTCGTTTCTCAAATCATGATGCTTATGTTTCCTGTTAGATTTTAACCTTCGATGTATAAGAGTGTATCTCTTAAATACAGAGGGGTTGCTAAATGGTGTCCCACGTGTTCATCAGATGATGAAAAAACCACCGTACATAGAGCCACAATTGTTCCCTTAAAGTAGTTGCGATAACAAATAGGTGGAAAACACATAGAGGAGAAAATGAACACTTTACATACATAGCGTAGTTTACGAAATAACGACAACGTTCAACAATGACTTTAGACGCTGATCAATGCTCCAGATAGCAATTACAACCATACGTTCAATTACGTTAAGGTTATGGATGAACAAAGCAATGGCACAAGGCCTAACGCCATGTACTCAACAGGAAGAGCAAGCTCTGAACGACATGAAGGCAGGCAGCGATGTAAGCGCGCCATTTTTGTTTTATTTTATTTGAAACATTTTTGTGTGCGAAATAATAGAAGGCATAATAAATGATTTGTACATATAGCCCAGAGGTGATAATTAAACACTTACCTGTTAACTTGGCGCTATTTTCATTTTAATTAGCAGCTAAAAACAATCGTAGACGAGTATCGATTACTTAGTTGAGCGTATAGATATTGTTTGGCCTGTAATTTATCCTGAATCTCCAATGGGGCAACATTTAGTAACAGATGTGAGCTACTGTGTAAATTCAATCATATGATACTTTTTCATCTATCTAAAAAAACTGATTTTTGATGGAAAACATCGGTATTATTGTGCTTCATGTCAAACCACTTTATATATATACAGCAAAAAATTTCGAATCAAATTAGAAGTTAATAAGATTATCGAAGCCTTCACAAACGGGTGTGTTAGGTGATTATTTTGACGAACGAACGATAGCTTACTAGCCAATACCAGACGTTCTTAGCTAGAAAAAACGCCTCCGTAGTACGTGAATTCAACATATTCCAACAGATAATGAAAGTCACGCGCTGACTGAGGATGACCCACGAGAAAACTCATATATGTAGCCCCGTTTACACTTGTAAAGCTGGGTTAGTTCGGTAGTGGCCGCAGCAGTAGCAACTGTTGTTTTTTTTCTGTTTCTAGCTTCGTGGTTCTTCCCGTTCGGCGTCTGTTCCCTATTTATTATATATATATATATATTTTTTTGTTTTTCTATTGTCTATTTTTTTCTATTTTGAATAGTGTTGTGTTCACGTTGTCTAGTCCTAGTCGTCGGTAGCTTGTTATCGGCGCCACTGTCGGCCACCTGTGTACAACTCCCAGACCACGTCGACTTTCGATGTTGTACCGTCTCCTGTAAAACATTAGAGAATAGATATGCTGAACTATCGTGATCGTCTTCGCCAGTGAACACAGAGACGCGTAACGTAACTAGACGCTGTCTAATGTTGTAAATAGCGTTTCTGGTATCGTTTCTATCGCTGTATATATGTATCTAACCGTGGAGTACATCCTGTACTGTGCGGTGCCAGTTTGTTAAGCCTCCTGTTACGATCCGGCTGGCACGCGCCGAGCTCGTAAGCCAACTTACATATATCCGGTCCCACGGATTAACCGGTTTCCCGCCAAAATTTAATGTCGCGTTAAGCCAACAGCCCTGGCCAGTAACACTTCGGCCGTCTTGACGAATCGAATAGAAAAATTTGGCTAGATATATGTATTCTAGATTCTAGCTCTATTCGTGTATGCACATGGAACGTTCCGGCTGAAGGCTATAGAACAATGCAACGATGCCGTCACACGACCGCTATTGTGGCACCGCTAATAGAATATTGTTTGTTACTATACATATGTACTGCCAAATCAATGTCCTTCGGCATTTCACTACCGCTGCATGAAATCCTACCAACGGTTACAATCGAGTGGGAGAACGAACTTTGTTCCTGGTAGTAACGTGTCCTCTTGCGTATACGTGATCCACATAATCGGACACCTGTTATTTGCCCTATTTCAATAAATACCGCGGTGAAAACTCTAATGCATGAAACCAATCAGCAACATAATAGTAGTAAACATGGATTACTGTTTCACATACGATGTACGACACACACCCCCCCCCCCCGCCCCCGGTAGACCTGATATTATACAGTTTGTGTGGATTCAGAACAAGGGTGTACCGCAAACATACTCTAGCGACTGGTTTATTTGGTAATTACTATAATTACTATTTATATCTCTATCATTTCCTATATGGGAAATGATAGCGATATAAAGGTTAAGATATTATTAGCACCAAAACCAACGTATGGAAACAAGTGCTACCACGGAGTAGAAATTATTCAGACCAGTGGATACCGATGTTTTGTGTTATAAATAGAGACTTTTTTTCATTTATAGTCATTGATTGAATTATCAGAAAATTTCGATTAGAGGCATGCTTTTGGCCTATAGTGTCCTGCAAAATTCTGTCGAGCGGGTCCGAGGTAGCGCAATGTAAGTTGCTATAAATATTATGGGAAAAAGTCGCTTATACAACAAAAATAGGAGCATGGTGCTTATTATGGACGACTTAGTACATCAAAAATCTTCTTTAGAAAAATACGCCAGCTCGAGCTGCAGGACGTTTCTAACCTGTCTGATAAAAATAACTTTCGGAACCGACATTTCGTCTCTGTTACTAAGGCAGGGAGCTCTATTTTCGCTAATCTATAGCCGATGCATCATTTAGCCTTTCTAACCTTAACCTAATTAGAGATTCCATTTTTCTCTCTCATTTCAGTTGCAGTTCAGCTTTTGCACCGGCCAAACTGTAATTATCGACTGCCGCGCGCGCGCGCACATAATTCAACGACAAATTTATTCCTGAGCCTATTTGCTTAATTCCCTTAAGTTTTATATCCTTAACGGCAGTGTTAAATTGCACACACTGGAAAAAAGCTTCTATGAATACAAAACAGAAGACCCTCATTGACAGGAAACTGCAAAGGCCTCTACCCACGTGCTATAATGCTACCCACAAACGCCGAGGATAAAGTAGACCCCATATAGGAGAAAGTGAAGCCGACATATAATTGGTCCGTCATTGCCATATGACGGCACTTATTGAGCGAGCGACGCGCCTAACCAATCGACCCGGTTTAAGTGAACGCGTCGCATTCTGTGTGTAGCCCTATATGGTAGCTGATTGAAAAGAATCTGCCCCCCCCCCCCCGCCCCCTTCCGCTCTCAATGTGACAAAACAGATGCAATAGCCGTAACACCTACGAGGCAATTAGGCCGGCCGCAACACGATTAGCTTGGTCGGTTGCCTCAAGCTAAACAAGTCGTCCACTTTTCCCCAATGCCTCGGGGCATGTATCGCCTATTCAGCCTTTCGCTCATTTGAGCACTTTATAGTGCTCTAATTTTGCCACATATGGCTCCCCTCAGGGATCAATTGTCCGTGGAATTGCCAACTGTCTTATCGGAAACTGGACAGCTGTAATGTCTGTACGGAAAATAACTCTATGCTAAATAAAGATTTCCGATTGAAACGTATGCATTTCTGGGGCATACTTTTGTAGGATTCAAAATGGCAGTTTATAAAATTTTCTGATACAACCTATTTGAATCAGGTCAACCACACGTACTAGATAACCTGTGTGGGTAAATCAAGCT
This sequence comes from Varroa destructor, assembly GCF_002443255.2. Lineage (NCBI taxonomy): Eukaryota > Metazoa > Arthropoda > Arachnida > Mesostigmata > Varroidae > Varroa > Varroa destructor. Next base: position 10,949,334 of record NW_019211455.1, read on the forward strand.
ACTCTTGTTACTCGTATAAAATGTTTTAAAAGAAGACTGTGGTGGTCCGTATGAGGAGAAAAGATCTTTCCAATATGTCCGTCTTTTTGGAAGGCTAAATTTGTCTAATAGTTGTTCCGCAAGTCAATCAGTAAATCCAACCTATTCGAATTACCGAGTAATCTCCAAATCCACCATTAATGGCAATTGCCTGGCTTGGTGTGCTTAAATTTCTTTAACTTTTACCGATACACGGTTAGCGCTTTTATAGATAAGATAACGACATGCTTGATATGCATGCTCGACTTTCAAGTAGCTTCTGATAACTTATTTTGGGATGTTGTTTACACTATAGATTTAGACGTATCGTCACGTCATAGCTGAGACGTAAACTTCATATCTGTTAGGAGGTACTCAGGGATGCTATGCATGACTTTTTTTTTGTTTTTTTTTTTGGAGGTTAAGGGCAAATGCACTATGCAGACCGAACGTAGGCAGGACATGACTGCTCTTTGTCCGGTACTGTGGGACTCTCACCCACTAAACCCTGGACCCCTTTTTCAGCTCGGGCCATGGTTCGGTACATGTTTGATATTACTTCGAAATGCTATGCATGACTAGTCGAATGATCATCGTCCC
>NW_019211455.1:10949976-11052847 GCF_002443255.2 Varroa destructor
CCTGATTGATTACGTACCGACATGTTTCTACTAGTACCTATATGTAGCACAAGTGCAAACTTGGACTGTTATGTTTCCCCGATGCTTTCCAGCTCCAAAAAGTAAGTCTATGAACGAGATCATGCTCCCTGTTTCCCCCAAAAAAGAACATATCTTTCTAATCTGCCCACATCACATAATGACCTGATGTAGGCTAACCTGCAGGACAAACAATCCATCAATTAGTCGAAATCTAAAATGAATCAATCCACCGTACCTCTGACCTGTAATCAGTAATTAACCTAGTGAGTCGTCCATACTGAATCATTTGAAAAATTGGATTCAATAATTGCTTAAAACTACTATATTCCATTAAGCCTATAGCGACCTTTGAGGATAGTTTACCAATGTTGAGACAATGAAAAGATTGAACATCACAAAAAGATAGGTATTTCACTCTAGGCCTCAGGATTTTCTAACAGAAACAAACCTGCTAGAGAGAACTGCCATGTTTTTTTCGTAAATTTAATAATAAAAATTTTTTTTCATACATATTTTAATGATATCCTCGAATAATATATAAAATGACAAAAAATAATGATATGAAATGTATACCTAAACTTGGTAATATTATACTTATATATACACTAAAGTCTGTTATATTGGTATGCAAAACAGTACTTTCCAGCTTTACTGCAGTCGAGTTCAAATAATAATACAATGATGTGGCAAGGGGCTCGTATGCGTATTGCATACACACGTGTTTACGTTTTTGGGCATTCGTCTCTATACATCTAAACCCTGCCTTCATCGAATTCGTTCAACATGGCCGCTTGTCGTCACAGTGTGGGCGTCTTAAGGTTGTTCGAGCGACCCAGCTTATGAAAGTACAAAGCGGACATAAATTTCTATATATGAAGCCACGGTCTCAATCTGTAAGGAGCGAAATTGTCGTCCATTTTGTAGCTTGGCTAAATTTAAGGGTCAAAAAAAAAGTGATGATGTTGCATGGAACTATTCTATTCCATTGATAAATCGTCTTGACGAAGAGGAAATAGAACGTATTCCTGGTGATTTATCACGCCCAAGCCGGACTTCAGTTCGATTATTCAACAAACTGTGAATTTTTTGCCCACATGTAAACAAACAAGAGTATTCTGAACATATTAGTATCGAGTTATTGAAGCATATCCTGCACTAGAGACTGGGCTGGTACAAGCGAATTTGGCGAACTTCGGAACGAACTAACCCTTCAACGAAATAGGGTAGAAACATTGTTAATGTTTGTGTGTACTCTACTTTCATCCTAAACACATGTCCCAGTGCTTTAGCAGCCTTTGGACGACCATATAGCTGCTATTTACATTTCCGTACGTAATTTTTCTATCTGTGGCCTTTCGAAAGAAACTGATAGTAAAACACGCTTGCCCATCACACTTTTTAGGGCATGGAAATCCCCGTGATCGGATGGACTTCAGTTGCTAGAATGAGCGGCTTGAATTCGTTTGCCTAACTCAGGAAGTAATGGAGACATGACGGTAAGGTTTGTTGGTGTCCTAAATAAATAAACTGCATGCTTCCAACCGCTATTCAAGCCGTTTTTGCCACAGCAGACTACATCCGTTGTTTCAAGATCATCGTACGACTTTGATATCCGTTACAAGTATGATCATCATCTTACGTCCCTGCCTACTCCACACAACGGCCGAACGGCTGGCAGTAGATATTGAACCATATCTCGTCTATGGAGACCGTATCCTTCAAATGAGTTGCCTGCTAATTGAAGTTCCGTATCCGTACTTTTATCCTGGAGTGAATTCAATTGTTTCGGCAATAAGCTTCTACAAGGTTCAACTATCTTCATCAAGTTAAGTTATTCAACTTCAAAGTTGATTGAATTCGCCTGTAATAGCCCAGTAAAATCCTCAACTTATCGCAACTGAGCAATAGTGTAACATTTACTGGCTTCTAAACAATGGCTATGAGTTGAGTCAAGCCGCACCCACTAGTATTTAAGTAAATGTACAATTAAGGTTGTGTTACGTGTCACTATTAATAAGCTTTTTTAAATTTCACAAAACAATTATTTTGTTCTAGGACTTCGCTGTGATGCTTCATGTCAAGGGGTAGCTCGAGCAAATGTTCTAATGGTAGAGGAAATATTAACTTTAGCAAAAGATTTTATTGTTTTGGAGTCTAAGGAACTAAAAGGAAAAGTTGATTTAGGTGGAGTTATCATGCAAATGCCTGCTATTCAAATTACGCAACGGGTTTATCTTGGTGATAAACCTTTTCGACCTATCACCAAGATCCAACCACCGATCACCAAGATCTCTTTGACGAGGCATGGTACGCATCCAAGCATTTCCCTGCGGCTAAACGTTTTTTCAAAAAATTGGGTATACTCTTAGAACAAAAGACTGAAGTGAAAGAAGAGTCTAAGCGATAAATATGTGGGTGATGACTATACAAAACCCAAATCTCGGAGATCATGGTATACGTGTTGCTGAAATATACATTTACTAGTTTAACGGTAGTTATGAACGATATAGAAACTGAACAGAACTTCTTCAGCAGCTTCTATTTTTTTTTAATACGCCTGGGGACTTCTTTCAACATGTAATACAGCCATACATGATAACTAAAATAACAGTTGTCGTCTAGATTTGTTGGCCAGTCGGGGGCGTAGTGTTTCTGCAACTATATACTCAAGGACTTTCCTTCGGAACAAGACGAAAAGCATTTATAAAAAAATCTAGAACATGTAATGCACTTACACTTAAGTACCTTTGAGGTTTCGTCAATCTGGTCCAATGGTGGCTCGGTCAAATACAATGCCACTACGATTATTACCGTTATTACCTATAATCACTCTTATATGTAAAGCATTCATCTTAAGCGCAAAAAGGTAAAAGAAAAGGTAAGGTAGCAGACTCCTTCATGATAGCATTTCGCTTTACTTACTTAACCATATGGAACAGTCCTATGGTACATATCCGAAAAAGTCGATAATACTTGCAAAGCTGAATTGAGCTTTTCTATTTAAAACGTCAGCGCTATTGACCTACTATCAGGTGGAAACGTCGTAGACTTCTTATTATTTATAATTTTTCATCAGAGTTCATCTGTTATATCCAGTCTGCGTTGCAGTTACCATTTTGCCTTTTCCTTACGCCTATTCTAAATCGCTGTATTGCATTTTATTCTCTAAGCGAACCCGGGAGTGGGGGGGGGGGGGGCATAAACACAAAGTAAACGGCTCAAACTAATTTCGATGACCCGCCTCGCTGGTCTCGCATAAGTGGCCACCCGGTGGTGGTCGGGGACGTGAGTTCATCGTGCTGTAATCGGGAGAGCATTCACAATATTCTAATGCAACTGCCCCCGCCGCTGCTCTTTCTACATTTACCTTTATTTTCTGCATGGGAACATCAATGCGCTGCGATGACATGTGGGCAATTTGGTAGTCCACCGAAGCGAGAGCAGCATCTCAGTGCCATCGCCAGATGGGCGCAGCAGCGGCGTCCGTTGCGGTGGAAAAGTAAACTACCATCGTTTGACCTCGCGTTCGACGGCGCACGCAGCTACCCCCGATGCCTTCCTTATGCCAACTGCACCCGCTGAATGCAAGGCCGCTCACATATATTTGAACTGCTCGCATACTGAGGTTCAGTCGACCAGCAATTCGGGGGCCCATCTGTTCCATCCTATACGTTTACTATATGGCCTCCCGCCCCCCGCAACCGTCGCGAGCACCACCCTCTTCCCTACCACCTGCGCAAACTTCTAGATTTTCAAGAGTTCTAAAAAAGCTGTTCTTCGTTTTGTCTACATTACTTGCCCATATCGAATACGCAGCATCAGCGACGCCAGCAGCAGCAACAGTACCGATCTCCGAAACAACTTTCTTAATACTGTATTATACTGGCGTAGTAATTTTGTAGAGAACGCATTCGACCGATAGGTGGATAGAGAATCATAAATCTTAGCCCGAGCCAGCTCTGAAAGCGGCTGTCGTTTACATGTTCAAATGGAAGCATTGCTGCCTCGACCACCTTCACCTGACTGTCGCCGGCCTAGGTCTAACGTCGATTTCACCTTTGACCGACAAAGGCTGATGGCCGCCTTCGTAGCTTCATAGCCGCCGACCTGCGCGCCGAGACCTGCCTAAATTTCCAGCTCACTCCTCGGTTTGTGTGTCAAGGCAGTCGTATAGGCACGACGAAAACATAATATATGCCTATGTCTGCATATACACATACGTAGCCATATTACCATTCACGCACTCAGTCGTATTTCTTATTTATAATGTATGTTCACTTTTTTTTTCATACCACCAGTTTCGTTCTAGCTTGAGGGAGTTGGTTAGTGAAAGCAGCTACAGTCTATGATGGTTCGCATCCGTTTCTCGGCCTCGTAAACCGAAGATCTTCAGCGGAGGCTAAAGTGTACCCTCGTCGCAAACTCGTTTTATGCCCCAGTATTATGGCAGTAGCGCCAATGCCTTTTTGTCGGTTCTTCGCCAGCTTCTGGCCTTCCACCTGTGTGACGTTGCCGTCCCGCGCGACACTCGGTACACGGCGTTCTCCTGTGCCGCTCGCGGGTGAATGATTGCTTTTCTATAATCTTTCATATGTATGTGTACCGAACGACATTTGCCTTTAGGTTTGTGTATCTCGCCGTATGTATGTGCCTCTCTGCCAGTGCGTCTCTTAATGGCTGTGTAGTCTTATGCGTGTGTGCGCACTTCGAAGAAAGCGCACTGCCAAGTAGGTGGAGTCACACCCACATGAGTCCCACCCTTGCCACCACCAGCACGAAATAGCTCGACGAGTCAATCGACACGATGTGCGGTGGGTCATAGGCACGAAAAGCCAGTATCGGTATTTTCGTTAGCATTAGCGCGACAGCGTCGCAGTCGAAGCTAGATGGGGTTTCGCCATTCGGCTGACGAATTTCCAAGTAAACCTGGGCTCCTTTTACCCTTACCCATATTAATGTTGCATATGCTCTCCCTCTAAACGTTACAGTTACCTTCCCCATATTCATATTACTTTTGTCCTCGCCATTCTCTGCCCTGATCCTTACCTTTGTTGTCGACAATGTAGCTGATTCAACACTTGCGCTGCACACATAGTCTATCCTATCTGTACGCGCTGCCACGTCGTGGGCTACCACGCTGGAAGTTTAGCAGCATTTTACTCACAAGAGTAGTGATAATAATCAGTGTTTCCTGATTAGCCGTTGGCGTTGGGGAAGTTTTCACCAGACAACTTGCCCGAAAATACGGCAAAGCTTCGTTTAGGGTTCTGGGTTTTATTTGCTATTGCACTGATTTTCTGCGCGACTTTTTACTACCTTTCGCTTTATCGACAATGCGACGGCAATGGCGTGAATGGCACTTACTGAGAGTGAACCTATGTACTACGTGATGGCTGTAGCGGCACCACTGGCGCTCTTCACGACCTAAGGGATGGATGCCGTTCGGCAGGACATTTTAATCGTTTCTTAAAAGCTCTGTCTCCTTCTTTTGCCGTATCTCTCTCTTCCTTCTCGGCCTCGGTGGTTCTCCCTCTCTGACTCAGGCCCCCGCTGTGTCCCTCCTGCAGCTTTAGTTCGTCGGTCGCCGCGTACAGCTCTTTCTACCCCATCTACTTCACTTCCCTTTTCAACGACCACCAACACCAATACGACCAGGGCCACCGCCGTCGACGAAGCAGCAACCCCCTTAGCTGGGACGGGTAGTCGCTTGCAGAATAGCGACGTGAAGCTCGTCGTGGGAGTGGTACTTCTATCGTTTCTCCAAGGGAAATGAAGGAACTAACTGGGAAGAGGATTTCGGCAGAGAGAGGGGCGCAAGCCCTCGGAAGCGGCAGCAAAACCGTCGTTCGCTGAAAGGGGGGGGGGGGTAAGCGTCGGACCACGGGGGAAAGAGGGGGTGCATATGTCATCGCCAGATGACGCCTGCTCCCTCTTTGGCGAGCAAGTCGCGCGACGAGACGAGAGCGAGCTGACAGTGGAGGGAAAAAAGGGGGGAGCCTTAGAATGGCTTCTCCGTGTCTCTGTGCGTGGGGGTGTCTGGGTTCTGGGTAACGCTGATGGTCGCGGAGACAGACAGCAGCAAACCAATGCTGGCGGTATAGCGGCGCGCTGCGTCGTGCAGTCGGAGCGTCTTCAGCAGTATCCCGCGAAGTCACCTCCCAAAAGGGAGCGAATCAACGTTGAGGACTGCTCGGGAAGGGAGAGACTCAGCGGAGAGAGGATACGCGACCAGGGGGGGGGGGGGGCACACTACGCTCACCGTCACTAGCTAGAAGAGCTAGGTTCGACGGCTAGAGGTGCTGGGAAGCAAGCAGATATTCTAAAAAAGGAAAAGATGATGGTTAACATTCCTCGCAGAAGTGGAGACGACATCTAGCTAAGAAGACCGGAGCCAAGAGATGAAGAAACCAAGGAAGCAAATTTGACCGGTGACGATGCCCGCCAACCAAACCATCCAGGGTTCTGACTACGTACAGTAGATAGACATCGTTATAACTACCGCGGAACGCAAGCATTGAAGTAAGATTGAATGACGGATCCTTAGCGCCGCGAACGTCCCTGTACGCGTTCGAGTGTTTTGCGATCGCTGAGAAACCGTATCACCGCCGTATCATCGTGCAGGATTGAACGTCTGCACTGTGAGCGGTAAGCGCGTACAAAAGAGGCCAGTAGCACATGAAAGAGTAATGATTCGGAATTCGTCTGCAATTGCTGATGATGGCTTCAGGAAGGGAATGAAGACAGAAGCGAATGACAGCGACATAAGACGAGTGGAATAAACCGAGCGAATCGAAACGATCCTGATGAGTAGAAGTGATCTCAATGGCACTCAACTGTTGGTGGCAAGAGAGCATTAACAAAGTTTGATCAAATTAATGCTAAAAATGTCTGCGTGTCCAAGTGAGGATGGGTCAGCTAAAACGGCTAGATGTTTAAAAAACGGCGCCAGACTCTTGAACTAGCTGAAATCGATCTAACGCTTTACTTGAATCACAGACGATAAATGCAATTAATTCGTTAGACGGGAAATACAGGTTGACTGTGATTAACGCTGTATCTATTGTGAATATACTTCGGCCTTTTTTTAGCCGAAAGAAACGCTAAAAGTTAATTGCTAAGTCAAAATAATTACCGATTGGTGGTTCCCTACTTGTCGGTCTAGCGATAGAATTGTGGCTTTTTACTCGTTAACAAGTAACAAAACTATTCTCTTACCTCAGATTGTAAGGACAACTTTTCGTCTGAAGAGCTTAGCATCGGCCTAAATAAGAAACGATCTGAGAGAATATGACCCGCTGTAGAAATCGCAAACAATGGAATCCGTTATGAACTGCCTTTTAGCGGATAAACTTTAATGAAGAATGGAAATCAGCTAAATATGCCTACTTATATTAGACTCTTTGCCCATAAACCTAAGAAATCGCTAAATTATCATCCAGAGTTAAATTAGTACATCCTATTATTTGGGTTATATCAATCTGCGCTCGAAAAATGGTTAGCGGATGATGTCTTACGTCCCAATTTCTATTTCAGTGTCTACCGCGTTGCTACAAGATATCAGCAGTACATATACAAAGTTCTTGAAATATCTGGAACTATCTCCAAACGATAAGTAAATTTCAGCTCTGTACCTTATTCGAAACTAAAAGTATTAGTTCCACCTCCAATTAGCACCCCTACTATTTCTGCTTGCAACAGGAACGATGCATCCGACGACATTTTCCTTGGCTGGATGCGCACTTCGTAACAACTCGCAGCAGTTTTAAGTTAAGTTTATTCCAACCTGCACCAAGTTACAATTCTGATGCGGGCTGGAATTGAATCAGTTTCAACGCCTTCCTAAGATCCTTTCCATAGTAAGTATTTCCGTAATATCTGCCTGGAAATATATACAGGTTCAGCATGATTTTATATCCCTAAAAAATAGATTTTTTTTTATCTGAAAGATAAGAACCTGTTTTATTTGGTACAATTCTGGCATGCAGATCTGTCGTCGGTAAAAAGTGTACCTTTTATTTGGCGTCGTCATTTCGAACTCACACTGACTGGGCTGGTTTTTCAATTGAGTGTGAAAGACCATAACTTTCGAAATCCTGTCACGCTTTGCAGAAGATCAGACAGAATTTTCAAAAGCTGAAAGGCGTATCTGATATTTTGTTTGCAGAGACGGCGAAATTCCAATCATAATTTACAGATAACAAATTATAGGTATAAGAAAAATACGAGTTTCTCCTAAATGTCACTTTTGTTAATTACCCATGTTATTTTAATGTAGGCGGTTGAAAATAGCTTTACGACTATAACAGGCCCATTTGTAAAGCTTGTTTCGACAACATGTATCTCGAGCGTATGTTGCAAGTTATTAGCTGAAAATGTATTTTTTTTTCATACAGCTGCGGTGCGCTACCCTTTAAAAACCTGACGCAAGATTCGTTGCTTCGAATTTTGCCCCTGTCATACGGCTCCGCATTGTCCCGACACAGGGTTTTTTTTCTGCTAAATTGGCAGAAAGTAGGAAGCGATGCTATCAAATTAGATTGTAGCTTGAGTTTTCTTTTTTTCTGCCAGAACCAAAACCTCGTCGCACTAATATTCCTGTTTATACATAATGGAATGGCATACTTCAGCTGATCTAGGGCCGTAACGCAATTGTACAGAAAATAGACGACGCGCGTGGTATTGTATTAAATTAGCTATAACGTTACCCAACGCAAGCTGTAAAAGACTTAGTTACGAGAGCAAAGCACATTGAAGTGTTGAACTGCTATTACCTTTGGTCTCCAGCGCAAAGGCGAATTTTTACTCAGGAATTGTTTTTCTTTATATATTATACATAAAATTGCAGCCTATAATTTGGCCCATGGACGTGAGTAATGTTAGTCGTAACTGAAAATTTTTTTTGTCTCTAGACCTTGAAATTGAATTTGCCATAAATCATAATGTAACAATAATCGTGATGCCGCCTGTGAGAATCCTTGTTAGCCTAAGAGTTTGCCTCGCTATTTAGGCTAAACAAGTTCACGACAATGACCCTTGTGTCCTAGTTAGCTGATATTTTCCAGTTGAGAAGGAATGTGATTCTAAAATGGGCCACGAGGAAAGTATTGGTGATACTTCGTTGGCTTATTTCTATACGCTTTTCTATCTTTATTTATACCTTGATAGGCTACGACTAGTTAAGAAAACCATCAAAAACTCGACCACCATTTTACTATTGAAGTCTGTTTCGAGTGAACACGTTTTACTATTACATATAGTTGGCACATTTCAATGACGACTCATTATTGATTAGTCTGACTTCATAACAACTATCGCCATTTGCGTGCTCGAAATCCATCGGATATCGGGAACTGTATTGGTTTTATAATATCAAGTCAAACAAATTGATGAGCTAGTATACTGCGGCTGTTTATTATGTGTCGATTTTCCGGTGGACCGGCCCACCTCCAGCACGCTACGCCAATGACAAGGGACTTTTTGCGCAATAGGAGTTTCCACAAATCGTAGAGTATATCTCCAGAGTACAGGCTAAAATTCAGTATAACCTACATACATCTTGCATCATCAATTGTACTGGCCATTGGTGTTTTCAAATGCTCTCTTAAGACGGAAGCAGCGGAACGACCGCGGACAACTAGGTCACCGCTAGTTTTATTCGTGACCTGCCCTTGGTGCCCACTATTTAATATCCTATTTATTAATCTAAAACAGCTTATTTTTGTACGTATGTAATACATACATGTCCCTTAAGATACCGGAGAAATTAATGAAGGAGTAGTTGGCAGAATACAGTAACGCAGCCATTAGCGGCTATACATAGCCTATTGGGTCTAGCTCTGACTCGCTACCAACAAGAGAGCTCTAACAAAAGCACTCGCTCTACGTGACGATCGTGGCCTGATCGATCAGCTGTGTTAATTAGCTAGCATTCAATAACACGAACTCACTTGACATCAGATACCGCAGACTACTGAATTTAATTCCAAAAGGGTCCTTTGTTTCCACTGACAATTAACAGCTTTCAGACACTAGTTGTTTCCATTATCCGAAACATCTATCACGAAGTCCATGCGGTAGTAAACGTAGTACTAGAGAAATGTAAGCATCTCCAACTAGTAAAGAAGCACAATCTGCTTGTTAAGTGAAATGGTTATTTTATCAAAGGAAGTACGTACACGTTCATTCATCTTAGCGAAATGTTTTCGTCCTCGAACGACTCGATACCTCTCAGGTCGCTAGCATCAGTTAGCTTTGACCGCTTTACATGACAGCTCATTAAATAATCATCTTTTTTCCTTTCTGCGCGCAACGATCTCCCACGGGGCTCGTTCCACATCTTCATCTTTCATGTTAATATCACTTACTACGTTCTCTATAGGTGGCCAGTGCTCCTTGCCAGCGGTAAGCCATTTCTCTGTGGACGACCCTACCCGTTCTTTCCCTTATTCCTCTTGCACAGGGAAACTTATTAAGTTTTTTTGCGCGCCTTAAGTTTTTGTAGAGTTCCCAACGGAGGCAACAGTAATACTTGTCCTCGCATTCAACAAAGCTTTGAGCTTCACATCTCTTTCACTCGTCCAGCTGTGAGCGATGCTTGTTGTACAAGCAATATGTTAAGGGAAATTGCAAGATGATAAGAGAAACAACGGTTAAGAACAGAGGCTTTTGCAGGAAAGATTCCAAATCGCTTTCGGCGAGAGAAAGACGTTAATTGAGATGATAGGAAAATGCGGGACAAAAAAGACTGAGCAACGTCGTCATTGCCAAAATTATTATTTAATTGCTTTCTTTAGGGTCGTTCAGCCGCACCGCTGATTGTAATGTTAATAGAGAAATACATTGTTCAGGCGAAGCACTCGTGTCAGAAACGGGTCTATAAGAAGGTTCTGAACTGCTGCATGAAGACGTAAAGAAGACAACTCGAGTACCTAGCAAACCCATTGTGGCCCCCAACACTATTATGTTTTAGGAAATGTAGATAATGATACGCAATTGGGGTTTACTACATATAAGGGCTGCATTAATTAAAGAAGATGTTTTACCATGCATTGAACAATATTGATGGTGTGAATGTCGAATAGAATTCCTTGCCCCCGCAAACAGCGGTGTGTATCGGCGATTTGATCGCGATAAACCAGATCAGATCACACAATATAGACAGTACGTTCATTACCGACATCTCTGCATGCGCCGCCTTTAGCTCATACGGTATTCCCTGTTGTTACGCAAATACCTTTTACTGACCTAACTCAGTCCACCTCAAAAAATCCTCTGGCAACGGCAATATCTAATATAATTTGCAAGTGGCAACGATGTGAATGACCTAGCTATTGAACTTCCTTCTATTTCCAATACCTCGTCATTCTAAATCATTAAAGAGTATCTTGCGGTAACACTGCCAAGAATCATTCAGTATCAGTTCGTCGTCATTGACATACTCCTAATACTTCACGTGACACCGAAATTGACATTGCAGTGCTTGACTGAATGAGTCCTTTTCTCGGAGGTAGTTGTTGTTGTTTTCAATCTTCTTCTGCTTTTTCTTCTGCTCCTCAGGAGTTGGCAGTTGTATGGCAGCGGTGTAAGCGCCGAGCTAAATCGGGCTGTTAGGAGGAGCCTCGATATTTTCCGCCCGTGACTGTAGGAGGCGCCTGCGAGTGACAGCCATTGCGGCTCAGGGTTCAGGCCCAACCCCGTTCGACCTGAACACGCCACAATCCTGGACTCCCAGCAATCCCAGAGAAGGCATCGAGTGTTCTACCAGCACCGCGCTGCACTTCTCGCTAGCGAAAGGGGATTTGTATCTGTGCGGTGACGGCGGTCTTGGCCGAGGCAGAGACGAGCGCGCACGGGCTTGCTCCCTCGTGAGCCTCGCCCCACGGAATCAGAAGAGGAAGGAGCTTCGTCTTCGCAGCCGGCCGTCCCCCCCAATGTCGAGGCCCGGCGTTGGAAAGCATTCAGTGGCTGGCAGCTCGCTGCTGATGGACGGGCAGACTCCGCCGTGGGGCCGAAAAGCTCTGAGGGAGCTTTTCGGCCCACGGCGAAGCAGATCTCCGCGCTGCTGACGCTTGGATAGGCCGGAGAATCGCCACTCAACGGACGGACAGATATATGTACAGCTGGGGAGTCACAGCAACATCGGCAACCCACTCTTCGGATGAAGTAGAGAATTCAATGTAGAAGAACTGGAGAAAAGCGACTGAGCCGATTGGCACGAATGAGCAAGGCAGCAAGCGAGAATCGTTGGAGCAAGTGGCAGCAGTGACGGCGGCCGTGATGGCGGACGCTAACACTGGCTTCGTGGCTAGTCCGCTACAGGCGGTGTGCCCAATTGGGTGGAGGATCACCGTCCGACGGACTGGGCCGATAGAAGACCGACGAAGAGCACAGAGGATGACTACAGCTACCGCTTCTCGATTCGTTCGGCAATTCATCCGTTGACAACGACGATGACGACGAGACGCGCTTCCATTCTTAGCCTTAGGGCAAACCATACGGCCATACGGCAGAAGCTTGTTCTCTAGCCACTTTCCGTGGTAAGCAAACTCTATCACCCTAGAGCAAAGCATCAGAAGCACATTCGCCTTGCCAATCCGACGAAGAGTGAGGCAGGCTCCAGACGCTTTACTACTTCGTCTACAGAAAAACCACCCTCTGACTGCTCTGACGACGTCGCAATCGCCGGACTATTCTATTCAGCATCCAAAGCCATAACCAACTTCTTGCTAAGCTGCGCGGCCAAGTCTGACCGAGATGATACTCGCCAATGATGCTTACCGCTTGGGTAAATTTATTTTGCAGAGAGTGAGTAAACGCTACGGTCAGTTTGATAGGGTCCTTTTGCCATACAAAGTGTGCTGGTTGATTGTTCACTACCATACCTTTCGGCTAAGGACCCTCATCATAAGTATCGTGTCTTCCGGCACGTCATGGAAGGAGCTGCGAGCGATAGGGGACTCTTATTCCTCATAAAGCTGGGTTTTTGAGCAGCTGGCTTTCAAGGACAGGTAAAGTGTGCTATCTAATTAGAATAGTCATCAAGAAGAAGGCGAATCTACCATTCACCAAACCTTTGGTAACGAAGTGGCATGAACAGTCGATACTCGAGACTCGATGTAGGGCAAATAAACAAACACCTAGCCAAAGGTCCTTGACGCAGCTACAGGTCTGAGTATTAATTAGCTCAACTGGCTTGAGCTGCAAAGACTATCTGTTTTTATCCTTAACAGAATCTGTGGCTCTATGAAGTGTCTCTATTGTACATGTCATCAGTATCCAGTTCGTCTATCGCTTGCTGTGATACATGTGTGGATGACCTCTAAGGAGGCTAGGCCTTTTTTAACGTTAGATGCATGGATTTGGCACAACAGAAACTGGTCAAAATGAACGTGATACAATAACGCCGAGAAGGTTATTCGTAATTAGGTGATGATCTCCTCCAGATATTTCTCTAAACATATGTATTATACATTTCAATTCCGGCCACTTAAGGTTCAAAAAGGTGCTTTGATTATCTAGCATCTTTAGCCTTCCATAGGTAAGTCCTACCTAAGATTAATCCTTAGCGCCTTCTATGGACCTGCATGACCATGTGAGCCTAGCTAATAGCAGGCGCATCAGCTGAATGAAATTCAACGGTAACATAGCTAACCGGCATCGAATCATTCATTAGCCACGAGTTGCTTATCCGTTACTCATCAGCATAGTCTTGTCACCATACTAATTCATATGTTACATGGTAATTGTGGACGAAACTTATTACAGTCCGTGAACTAAGCCTAAAAAGTCCGTAAGCCGATCAGCGTATAGACCAACCTACTAACACACGTGTGTACTGTGTGCGTAGCGCACCATTGACACGCCTAAAAAGTTTCTAGACGCAGTGCATCATTGTTTCTGCCAGTCTCAATCGTGAGTTGTCGCTTTCCCCCTAGAGGCCATGATCAGGCCACTGGCTGTCTAGGGAAGCGCTTGATATGTGTTGAATTATACCACTAATGTGTGCTATTACTATTATTATTACGCATAACTAGTTGCCGCCAGTTTGTCCCACCGCAGGCCGCACGCTTCAAAAGGTCACTAAACATATTTACGTATGCCGTCTCTAGCTGCACAAAGAGTATATTGATAGGACGTAGCAACAAATGAAAAATGGAGAGAAGGTAACGATAAGTGATAGAAACAAGCAACACCTAACCAGAATTATAGATTGAAAACGGGAACCTAGCGCTTTTTTTAGCTTCGAATTCTGCTTAGCGTGCCCGCTATGTCGGGATAGTGAAGATCTAATGGCGACAAGCTGCTTGACTTAAATGCTTGCTTATTTGATGTGTTATTCAACAGTTATTGTCGTTGTCGTTGGTATTGTTGGCGTCTTGCGCGGTTTGTCGCGACCCCGGCGAAACAATAGCAAAAACAGTTCCTTTCTAAGTGTAGACGTCATCCTGGCGGCCATCATCATGTGACACTCGCGGTACTACGCGTTCGTCACGGGAACCCGTAAGTGATGAAATGAATGGCGTCTACGATGCATTGAGTTTTCCTGGTAAAGTTTGAACAAACGAATATAGTTAGGTAGGAGGAAAGGGGAAAATCTAAACCTATTTGCGGTCAAGAAATGAAGGCCAGTTAGCTTTCATATTTTTTTTTAGGATGGTTTTTCAATATCAGAAATAATACCAGCTCTAAGCCGGGCAGGTAGAGACAAGAAACTAAAAGTAGCGAAAAAAAAAAAAACATTATAATTGATGCTCATACGTAGAAGATCATATCACTATATTTTCTTATTACAGTGTTTCGTTATTATTTGTATAATATTTTTTTTTGTTTAGACATGTAATCACATCTGTCTACAAACGTAAGAAATGAATTTTTCCCAGTGTCCTTTCTCATCACTATATGACGTTGTATATTCACCTACAAGTGGTCAATAGCGTCTCTTCTTTACGCATGACAGAGTCATTTTACTGAACTTCTAAACAAACTCGCGGGTTAACCGCGCAGAACTTACTTTCTGTTGTGTGTGCCACCCGCCTCACCGGCGCCGATCAGGATTCCATCTGAGCATTCCTTTGATTCCTCTGAAATTTTTGTTGGCTGTTGAATTTCATGTCAGTTGTTGCCATTTATCGTTGTTGATCATTCGCTGTCTGTTGCCTCCCCTACACCCCCTCCCTTCACTACATCGTACTTCTTCCATCGACTCTCCCCCAACGTCTCCGCCTCCCCGTCCCCCCCGCGTCCCAAACAATAACAACAACAGAAACCACAAGAGCAGCGCAATGCCAACTAGCCGCAATGAGTAAACCTCTAATCATAACACTTTGCCACGAGTAAACAGAAAGAGATCAACTGCCCATTGCTGACTTGACTTCTACGGACCTGTTACGATAACAACTGTGCATTTATATTTATTTATACGCGCCCGTACGCTGCTGATTCTGACAATAAACGATGGATTTTATGAATGAATACAAAGTGCGTTAAATAAATGGCTGGGCTGCACTAGAAGGTGTATAAGTGGACTGATTTTTCTCTTGCAAATAAAATCCAGCGGTAGTAAACTTCAGAATGTTCTGCGTCTATTTTGGAAAATGCGACAGCTAACAGACACCCACGGATTTAGGCATATGAACAATTTTGGTCCAATAAATGTTGGTATAAAGAAGTTTTACGGTATCTTTAGGACTAGAAAATCCTTTGACATTTCGCAGCAAGTTCCTCACGGTCCCGGTTCGTCATTCTGTATTGATTCGCGCAAGGGGCCGTCTGAAGTAGTGGTGTTCCTTCCGGAAAAAGTAGCCATTTGTTTACAATGATAGATCCCCAAGATACGCATAAAGGGTCCGTATAGTGCACTAAAGGAACAACCGATGGATTCGCAAATATGCTTTTTGACTATACGTATAGGATGTATGAAATCTTAAGGCTTAAGTGTAAGGCTTGATCGAGATGAGACCCTATGTTCACACACAAACGATATCTAAAGAAAAAAGTAATGGAGATATTGGCTTGACGCATTCGCAATGGCCTCTTGTCTATAGCTTCTTTTTGCTAATTCTTCCTTTGTTTTGACGACAAGGTCTTATCCACTATAAAAAAAAAAAAACAATTTGATATACTTTTCCATAGATCACAAAATTGTTCACAAAAAGTTCAAGTTTTAAAGATGATACTGTGGATATTTCAAATGGGAACAACATTGTTCTCAATACCTGCTTTAACTCAGATTTTTGCCTACTTCAAACAGTTGGAACAGCGAATCAAGCAAGATCCCTATCGGTATAAGATGTAGATTTAGTTGACGATTGTCAAGGCAAATGGCTCTATATATGACTGACAAACCTTTTATGTGGTGCCCTCATTTGTTGGGTCTGCGTTGTACACGCCACTCCTACCGTGAAGCATTTCGCTAGCTTCTTAATCTCGGCGAGAAATGTAGCTTATAGCACAAGACATGTCCACCTTAGGCATACCAATGTCATGAACAAGGTTGTGACCAAAAAAAAACCCTGGCCGTAAGATCAACAGCATTGTCGAACATAGAATACGGTCTTCCTAGTCTGTAATATACGACCATTAGCATCGGGGACGCCTCTTTATATATTATATAATACAATATTTTAGGTCCCGCTGGACAACACATGACGAGATTGTAAGCTATGCTTATTATAAGTTGCAACTTAATTAGTTAAGTCATGCTATGCGAAATGCAAAATCAGCAACATGTGGATAATTTTCTGCCGATTTTACGTAATTTTGTTCATTGAAAACAATTTTGTTTAATTTTTCATTGTTATCGTACGTGGACAGCTGCGGTGTATAATATATGGGACACGATCCAACATACGTTTGAGCGTGCACAAATATGCGAAAAGATCTCGGTCGAGTCGTACTTCGATCTAACAACTGATAACCCGAATAGAAATATGCCAAAATAGTCGTCACCTCGTGACGTTTGCCCTTGTCTACCATCACATGGAAGAGCGGTAACAATCGATAATTACCAGAAAACAAAAGCCGCTTGCGACCAAATGCGTCAAAAGCATAAAACTGATTGATTATCTCGAACGGAAGCTACATAGTAAAACGCATTTAACAAGCGACGCTTTCAAGATAAATCATGATTCGACGCTATATGTCGTTCTAATCTAGCAAGTACCACTACAAAGCGATTATCAGTATTTTCAGTGGCGTCAGCAGACGGAAGTTTATTCAACATAATTACAAGAAACGTTCCTGTATCATTTTACTTGCCAGCCTATGTAATACACGACTTTTGATAGATACGAAAGCAACAAGAAGTGATACGTCAATGTACACCGTAGCTCTTTAAGTACCCCTTCATCCCAACACCCGTGATTTGCCCTATTTGTTCTCCTTCTTTTCCTGCTGCTGTAATTCCTCTTGTCATCTAATAGTTCTTTCCCGAGTACTTCGTTCACATCCTTAAAGCTGCCATGTTGGGGGCTTTATCTGGCTGCCCACTTAGCTCCGACCAACCCCCAACTCGGCTGTCACCCACACGCCACGCGCCAATCTCTCCTCGAAATAGCACGCTCAACTTAACAGCATAGTAGCGACACTTCTGTTGTTAACTATCCCCACAAGAAGACAAAATTGGTTCTGGAGCCAACAGGGTCATTGTTAATGTACAATGATAACGGCAGTTCCCATACCATAATCCATAGAATAAAAGTATGTATAGTACAGAACAATGGACATTGATTTAAGCCAGTACCTCCTTATAAGTGACACTTCACCGGAAGGAGTAAATATAGAAAGAGATGAAAAGGCAGAATGAGAAAATGCCATCGATGACGATGTAATTAGCCTAAAGCACATCGACAACCCGCTAACACTAATGGCATTGGGGTACAATCTCTGTTTGATGTCCTGAAAAGACGTTACATTTCTCATTGATTCAGTAGGAGACGACATTCACAAAAACGCCGAAGACACCCCCATTCTAGTTGACGTAGAGAAAAACATGTTAAAATTATAAGCTTAGTATACTTTCGTATATAGAACTATCCTCGTACAGAAAAAGGAAAACGTTGCTTACATGAGACACTCGCACAATGGCTGGGTCAATTTTGGGCCTCCTATTTTCTATTGTGAGTTGATTGAAAAGCATTTTTTTTTAATCAAAATCCGTTTCTCCCCTTCTCGTATAAGAGCCATGAGCCACTATCTAGAGCCCCCGTATGAGCATCTTTGGAATATTTATGTAGCGTCATCTTTACGGTACGGCTTTAATCGAAAAAAGCATTTTATAACTGAGTCTAATTGTGTCGACTTTATGATGGGACCATTCCATCATAATATGCGCGTTATTCTAACTTTCGGAATAAATATTGCTGGTCTGTCTTACATACGTCTTTGATAATACTAATACACTGTCCGATACATACATGTCCGATGTCAGAGCCGAGTTGAGAAGAAGCAAAGATTCTATGAACATTATGTAATGGCCTGAACGGCTAGGTCTCTGGCTAAAAGAGACCCAGGGTCGCAGTTTGAAATTTCACCAATGACAACCTGCGTGAGTAAAGGAAGTTTTTTATTCGTAAACTTCCATTAGTTTCTATGCGCGTCGGACAAAACAAACTTTGGTTATTGTGAGCTCACACAAAACTGTTGAGACAAACTAGTGCTACAATGGCATATCGTTAAGTCAAATGAATTAGTCATTTTCAGTCGCTCCGTATCAACGACGGGCGCACATTAAACCCAGGTTCATAAGAGGCCAAGGATCATAAGGTTAACACAGGCTTCGTTTTGAGGCCAAGCAGCGGACAAACCTACACCAGCCTATCAAGAAAGACATGAACAGCGATACCGATTGCTGCGTATTAAGGCTAGCATTGATTAGCTTTACGGTATACGCCTATCTAACAATAGGCCATTTGTACCAGAAAAGGTTGCGCGATAGTCGGCTGGCAACTTTCCGCCCAGGTCGTGTGCTCGAATCTTGGGTCGAAATACAAATACACGTGTTCTAGAAAACGATGCTGCACGATCCGAATTGAGTGCGAGTGATTTGGTAGGGTATAGTTATTCAAAGCAAGATTCAATTTTAGAGATTATTAAACTTAAGTCTGAGCGGACCATTGTATTTGCGAAGCAACATAAATGCCGTACTGATAACACAAAATTTCTCCAATCACGAGCGAAAACAACGAAACTTATTCTAGCTAATTGGCAGAAGCAATGATATCACATACTCGGCGCAAATGTTATTCCAGCAATTCCAGTACTGGTCAGACTGGTTCTCTGATCATACACGCATACATGATCATTTGATTGATAATTATTATGTGGCAGAGCCGTCTAACTGATAAACATATTGTAAGCCACCCAGTAGCTAAGTAGCAAGCATGATACCGTAAATACTCCATCAATAATACAAAATACGATCATTTATTTACACCGAGTAAAAATCACACACAAAAACAATTGTTCGCTGGCGATGTTCCCTCCCGCTGTCGTTAGAGCTCCTGCTCCTTGATAGGAATCGTTTGCTAATAGTGCCCCAGTCGGCGGCACACGCAGAGTCTGTTTTTAAAATCTATTGAACGTCATCTCTGAGCGACGACCGCTTTCCTCTCCACAGCTGCTTGTGAGCTGTTGGTGATTGTTTCAATACTTGACCCTTGTAGTAGCACATCGTCGTAGCGAGATACGTCGCTCGTACGAGCGTGCTAACATCCATGTATTTGTTATTGTATATGGTAAAACGATAAAGAATCTTGAGTACGCTATTCTCGATATGAAGGACCACCCAGCGATTACATTGGCCAAGAGCAAAAGGCCGTCACCGCGGTCAAGCCAGTGTCGTAGCAGAACGCACATACAACGGTATATGCTGACTCTTACAAATTCCATGTTTTGCTACAGTTTGACCCCGCTCGATCTTAGGTAGACCGGCATGCTTATTGATTGGTAATATTTGACACTTCCGTTTCAGCCGTATGTCCGGCAACGGGAAAGTAACTGGAAGGTAACGTCGCCTCTTAATCATTCCGTTAGCCAAATGATTCAAACTAAATGGGTTTTCAGAATCGGTTGCCAATGTCCAATGCCAATCTCTATAGGGGCAAATAGTTTTCACTATATACCGTAACTGGTAATGATCTAGAAAGACGTTTTAGATCAAGCGAAAATTTGCCGCTTCCAGGACTACGTATCAGCCCTCGTGGCTGTCGTCGCCTGCTTCCAGAACCATTTTTCAAGCACAGGACAAACATCGTGTACTTGCTTTGTGTAGAGCTTAATCAACCTGATATATTGGAACAAGTTTTTCTAAGTTCGGCTATATTTCTTCTTGTAGACTCTCAGCAGATTTGAATATAAAGCGGTGAGAAGTGTTACAAATAGATGACTTTAAATTTGTAGATATTATGTTGCTATCCCTCATGATGCTGATTCGGCGAATCAGACGAAGGCAATGTGCTGTCTAACGGAAGCTCAACATTTACGAGAACGATTTTCATATTTAAGGTTTTCGTAAAACCATCGTACTTCTTATTGAAGTTCATATACAGTATGCCAATACGACTTCACTGGTAGTATATGGAAGATAGATAATTTATGGGCTTTCTCTGAATGCAATATGCAAATTTATTGATGAGAAATGTCTGTCTTCCAAGAGACATTTGCAAGCGTTCCAGTCAGATTTATCGGCTTAGACTGCGACAATCGAGTAGATAAATGAACATGCATAGGCGAAATATTCAGTCTAAATAAAGCATATCATGCATATTATCTATGAAATTCGTTAAAAGAAATGAGCTTTTTCCAACCCAATATGTATAGGTTTCGAGGAGTACCTAGTTTTGTCATAATCACTAAAAGTGGTCTAGTATGGTAAGTATTTACTATATCCTGAATCTATACAACCCGCAGCGCTGGCGACCACTTGTGATAAAGTGAACACGCCAAGGGTTTAACGCTGACCTCAAACGATACTCTGCTGTCTCTAGTCCGTATCGATAACGCCGTACCCACATTGTTGCTTCGTTGCCCTGGGCTGCTTGCGGCCAATACATATATATGCTAACGCCATATGGATTCGATGCGCACGCTTTATATAGAGGAAGCTATAGGGAGAGCCTTGATAGACTGTACGAAGACAAGAGAGCGCGCTGTTTTCTATGTCACAATCTCTCTACGCAGCGCGGACCTAGTGCTATATTCTGCTAGCGGGTGAGCCGACAAAAGAGCGGCGGGAACTAAGGACAAGGGCCTTGTTCGTGTTTTATTCCGCAGGACATTATCTCTCTAATAGAGCGGCGACTATGCCGACCACAGCCGCCTCGTTATTAACCAACTATTAAATACGACGTCCCAATTTTTCCCTGCTCCTGAATGCCTCCAACCATAGTCCAAAGTTAGTCCCCCCCCCCCCCCCCACCCCGTCTGTCTCTAGCAATCTCTAGCGTTCCAAGTAGATTCGTCTGCGGCGGGACTGCCCACCCCCGTGTTCCCGACAGAGAAAAAGAGAGGAAAGACAGCGAGAGTGAGGGGAATCCAAGCTACGCATATCACGGGGCTGCGGGCGCAGGGCTACACTCGCTCTTGGAGCTCGCTTAGACGACTAGGCACAAGAAGGCGTTGATATGATCAACCTTTGAAAATATACACAAGCCGCCCTGCTGACAGGGATCCAATGGTAGGAAGCGAACGCAAGGCAGGCCTCCAACGGCGCACATACACTAGAGGGCCGCCGGGATCATAATATTAGATGGAAAACAGCGACAGGCCTGAGCCGACCGGAAGTACCTTTTGACAACGATCAGGGAGCTGGCCAACCAGTTAGCTGCATAACCTACCGACTACAATTCTATACTGCCATTCTGACATTAAATTAAACCGAAGATAGAAACTGCTGGTTTCTATCTTCAGTTTAATTTGAGGTTTTGCTTAATCTTCAGTTCGCCTCGTCTGCTAAACACTGATTCGACGTTGCTATAATATTGAATCTCCCACGGTTAAAACCTTCAACAATTACTTGCCTGTGTTAGCCTAATTAAAAACAACTTATACCTATTTATCTAGTGCGTTTTTTTATGCTCTACAATAGCAGCAACACCGGTAGCATCGCTATTAGTAATCCACTTAAACGCATCGCAAACACTTCAACATTTATTTAGCACCATCTCTCCACTGAAGCCGCCCAATATTGCACCGTTTGCACAGCACTACTGCTTCCGGTTTCGGCAGCGCAGAGTCTTTCGCGAGGCGGTTCCCGCCTCGTCAGCCCGCGGAACCAACCCTCGTTCTCTTGGGCATGCTTCGGCTGCTCTCCGTTTCCCCCTTTCAGCCAACCCCATGTACCCCACACTTGTCCCTATGGCTCAAAGCAGGACCCTGGCAGGCATCGAGCCAACTCCCTATACAGTCCTTTTTGTCCGGCGCGAATGTGTAGGCTGCCGCGAGGGAGCATATTAATACATAATCTTGTCTGGTTGCACCGACGCTGCAGCCGCAGCCGCAGCTGCAGCCGCTGCTATCACCACCGCTACTGCTGCTGCTACCGTTGGTGGTAAGCTATCGCACACGCGGGCGTTCTCGTCGAGTCCGTCAAGCCTAAGGAGACTCGGACAGTTGTAGCTGGAGCCGGGGCTGGCAGCAATAGCGTTGAGGCTTGGCTAGGTTTTGCCGCGCGAACCGTTAGCTCCGCCCCCTTTTGGGCGGGGCCTCCAGTGACTGTCCCTCGCGCCCTCTACTCCTTCGCGTGCGCCTTCCTCCCCTCCCCTTCCCTCCCATCCCCCGCCCTCTGTTCCCCTTTCCCCCGATCTCGTTCGAGTGAGCGAGGACCGCTAATCGGCGATTAAACTACCACCGTTGGCTGGCGCCGCTTGGGGTCGAAACCGTCACCGCCGCTGTTCGTCGTTGGAGAGTGCGAAACTGCTACAAACGTTGAACGGCGACGGCCCTGACGGAACCCACCAGAGAAGGAAGCATATTTTCGAAGGAACGCACTAAACCTGCTCAGAGGGAGTTGAACGGTCAGTGCGCGAGTACACTCTGGGAAGGCGGCTCGGCAGGATTGGAGGAACTGCACATAGGGTTCATGCAATACGCTGTGGCGCTTGCCTATGCTGTGCAACACCACGCAGGCTTTTCGACGACTACAACAGGTATAGCTGTTGTCACTTCGAATACTATTGCTATTGTAGTATATGGCGATCCTGCAGTATTCAACTAAATAAATCGCTGACGCAGGCGCGCTAAGGATGCGGAGCTGGAAGGCAAGGCTTTGAAGTGGAGTGCTCGGAATAGTTTGGCCAGCTGCATTGACGGTCAGCGGCGATCGCAACGGCGATAGTATTGCATCCTTCCGTCGCAAAGGGTGGAGAAACTAAAGGAGTAATGGATCTTCTGGACCGACTGGAGCCATGGGCTTGTGCCAGAAGGCCCCAGTTTTAATAATTCGCTATAAACGAGCGGGTAAAGCTTAATTTCGAAGCCGAAAACCATTATTGCCAGGTACGTGACTACGACATTGTTGTCGTCAGATTGCAAAACGGGCTAGTTAGACTAGCCGCATCGGCAGTGTAACAACAACACGAACCAACGTGTTGTGCACGTAGTAATAGTGCACGGTGAGGAACCCAGAAAGAGCGAGGAGCGGACATGTGACCCAGACAACACAAAGCGAAGCTTTTCCATCCAAGTGCAATACACAGATATCTATGTATAGTTGTACAGATCCGTTGTGTCTTTATAGGCACGGGCCGATGTTGACGTTCATATTGTTGATGTTGTCGTGGCCATCATTGCGATCGTGGGGCACATCTATTGTCGTCTAGTGGGTGCTCTGTGCAATAAGAAGAAAAGCGAAGTTATGTGAACGAGTCTTGGCTGGCTTTGCGGTAAATGGAACGAATTTTTGCGAAGCAAGACGACCTTTTGAGATCAAAACAGGTGGCATCCGGCATAGGTTCAGCGGCGTCTGGCGCTTAATGTTCGCATACGCTCATGGCAAAGGAGTTATTGTCGTTGCGGCACAACATCGCGACCCTGGAGTAATTCATATTATAGCAGTGTTGTATAGTCGTTCATCTACTAACCATCAGTGCTTTGTAATAATTAATAGAGAGTGTTAGTGTAGGTGATAGTGGTTACTTACCAGCAACAACAGAAGTCCTTCACGACGGAAAAAGCGTGAAGAATAGCTTCTAACCGTTCGACCGGCGTATACGCTTCGGTCGATTTAGCATAAATAAAGCGAACCAAACAGATCAAGCCAGCGTCGTGATTCCATGCCCATCATGGATGCGAGCTCAGACAGTAGCAATAATAGCGTCGACGTTGAGGAGGCTACCGACGTCAAAGTGCAGGTTCAACAGGTCCAACAACAGATGCAGCAGCTGCAACAGATCCACCAAATGCAACAAATTCAAGCTCACATGGCTCAAGCTCAGGCCCAGGCACAGGCCCATGCCGCACAAATGCAACTTGAACCGATCGAGCTGAGTGCGCGAAGGGCAGCCTTCTCTGTCGATCATATCCTAGAGCGGAATTCAAACTTTCCAGCTATGGCATTGCCTGGCCTACACGGAATACCAAACCTTCCCAATATTAACATGGCTACTTTGGGGATGACCGGGCCCCCATCGGCGATCGCAACTGTACAGACGAAAACCGAACCCGAGGAGTCAACGAGGGGAGACTCTGTTACACCTAATAGAAAACCGCTTAAATTCAGTATAAATGCCATTCTTGAACGAGACGATTATCCTCGAACGGATCGTTCGCCATCACCCTTAGAAGTCGGGACGCCGCTTCAACCTCTGTGCCACTTCCCTGGTCCAGGTGAGTCCGACTATAAAAATCTAACACATCCTTATGAAGTAAACACTTTATTGCATTTATGAATTCTACACAAGTGCAAGCAAAATTTACTGCATGTTTCAGGTTGTTGTATCGATACATACGTTCGTAAAGATCGGATAAGGATCGACAAGCGTTTTGTGTCTAACGTTTGTATCAGAAAATCAGGCCATATATCCTAATATGCTAAGCTTTGTCATTCTGCCCTCATGATATTTCTGTTCGTGACTGTGTTTCTATCTATGCGGGTATCTTCAATTGCTCAACGGACGATTTGCTTGTCTTTGAACCGTGGGCTTGAGCTGATGTTTCTTTCAAACCTCTAAGCATCGTCTGAGTTCATAGTTTGAGGGGTCAAACTCCGTAATTACACCGAAAGCTAGACGGCAAGCATGATGTTTCGAATGTCCGTTGTAATGCATAGATTTAAATATTTTGCTTTTAACCTATCTTTTACCAATTATTACCATGTTCTTCTGCATAGGCTCGTCTACAAAGGTTTCACATAAGAAATGTAGATCTTCTATTGATCTTCTTATTGCTGGGGTTAAGCTGCCAAATCTGGCGCGAAGGACCACAGTAACTGAACCTTTAATAAACTGCAACATTAAAAACAGTTAAAAAAAAAAAAGTGTACACGCTTTCGTATATCTCTCTTTCTTCTACAGCAATAGGTTACAGGTATCCTGTAGCCTATCATAAAATCGCAATTCAGGCTTTCCTATAGACGTCGATCACCTTTCTAATTATTCAGTCACTGCGCATACTATACAGACACATTTCTGCCTGGCCGAAGATCGAAAGAGATAAACGACCACTAGTTCCAACCTCACCAACGGCATACCCTGCACAATCCGTATGAATATAGAGCGTTATACTTAATTTTAACCGCCAATCTCGTACACGATCGCGAAAACATTCACACATTATTTTTATAGTTATTTAATTATCGTTTGGTTTTTCCTTTAGTGGGCTTAAAGCATGCGTCTGTTTATATGAAAAGCCAAAGCTCAAAGGACCCGATCTCACTGCTGCTTACTGCCGCTCATACTCCAGATCGCTGGGGACTGTGGTGGTACAGTGGCAACATATTTGCTTGCCTAATCTAAAGGTAAATAGCGGTCGAGGTTCGATTGCGAGGTAGACACACTCCTTTTTAAGCTGGAAGCCAGCTGTTTGAATTGAGGATTTGGTAGAGCAGTACCGAGCGTAGAAGTCAAAACATTTACTTACTTATATACTTTGGATCAGGTACCTGTATCTATGCGAAATTATGTAGCCAAACCACGTCCAGCTGAAGTGCAGCAACCTAAACAGTTTTCTAGTTTAGCAAACACTTTCAAAAGTAAGTGCTTGAGAACCACGTTATCGCACAATAACTTATAAGTTTAGAAATAACAACCATGGGACTTCTAGACTGATGCCGATATCTGATTCTAGACTGATATTAATTCCTATAACTGTGGTATAAAGCCATATTAGCGTTAATGACTCGTTAGTAAATTTGACCCGTTCAGTAATTTACAACCAAAACAGAGCTTGCCTGTTCACTATAGTTTTACGTTCCACAAAACGGATAACGTTCTCTTCTTGAACAATATTTGTCAACAGAACGTCAAAGCTACAAGCACACACACTTTTCCAATTACAGCCAAACTTAATTACAAAAATCCGAGAAGATGTTAGATAATTTAATTACTCATTGAGCATGAGCAGCCTTAACTTGCCGTCTAAAAAGAAGGACAAAAAAAGACTTTGGAAGCGGGCGTTCGTTTTACTTCAACTTTGCATATCGATAGAGAGGGATACTTTTAGCATGTACCTATATCCGGCCAGGCCAAACTCTGATCTAGTAAGGCAGGCGCTTAACAGAATCGTAGCTAGTTTCAAAATCTTTCAATCTCTCTACACTATCTACAAGCTCACGAAACCCAATACGCCCCCATCGCGTCGTTATTCCTGATCAGTATCTGCATTTTATTCTTTTTAGACGTAAGAGGACATAGACAATGACTGAAGTTATGCGTTTCAAATTTGTTTAAAATCAGCTGAATTTGTTCCTGTCATAGTCTGCAATAATATGCGAGCAATTCTCATCGTAAAGCGATCAACAGGCCATCTATTGGGTTATTGGGTAAACATGATAGAAAACTGCGAGGAAAGCAAGCGTAGTCTGGATTATTAGCGAAAGCAATAAAGCTTCGCTGGTCTGCGAACACCGTGCTCTGGTAGGTATCAGGCAATTCCCGATCGACGACGTGTGTCGGAGCCAGGACCTGCTGCTGTTCAACAAACGCATCGGGCGGTTAGTCAGGTGTAAGCGCGAACTTTGGTATGATAGCTAACTAGCCGGCTTGACCTGGTACCAAATTATGGGATGACACCGGAACTTAAAAGGGGGCTACGGGGGTCCTAAGGCTAAGGTCATTGTTTGCGAATCGCAAGGACAACAATAAACTTAACGACCTTAGTTATCTCGAATTTTGGCGAGCTTAACTGGTCTAGCACTATGCGTCCTACATGCGTTGAGCTGTGCACTCATAATCTGTATTAATCTATAGCATGACTCTCATTGGTCATCATTTATATTTCGATAACGTAACCCGGTCATCGTTGGTCCTACCTGTTCTGTTGTCCGAACGTATAAAAATATCTTCAATTCGTCTATGACATCCATAAAATGCAGGCCTTAAATCAGCCGGGGTTTGCGATAGATACCTGAATAGTAGTAGTTGGACTAACCAAACGTTAGGCAAAATCTTAAGCTCTTCGCACATAACTAATTACTCTTTATCAACATGAAGATAATAATGAATTAGTTATAAACGAAACATGGAGAACACTAGGCTAATCGAAAGAGGAACACATCAATTCCATTTACTATGCATACCCCAGGATCTAAATTTGCTAAAATTATTTATTTCTTAGGTAGGACCACTTGTTGGCTTCGTTCGATTGATGGCCTCCTGCTTCGTCTTCCCGTGAGCTCCAAATCAAAGTCTGGGTTGTGTTGACTGTTCCTTTGGCACTATCGCACCGCCATTTAGAAGGCACC
Organism: Varroa destructor; assembly: GCF_002443255.2. Taxonomy (NCBI): domain Eukaryota; kingdom Metazoa; phylum Arthropoda; class Arachnida; order Mesostigmata; family Varroidae; genus Varroa; species Varroa destructor. The sequence continues at coordinate 10,977,893 of NW_019211455.1, forward strand.
CTCTCTGCAGGGAGGTTAGACACCGTTTGGCCTTTGCTCTGGTACAATCACTTTCCTTGGGTTGGTTTGATCGTTGAATTTGTCCTACCCTGTTCCTGGCGTAGCCCATAAGCAGGACGGGGCAATATAAGCTTGTCAGAAATGCGAAACGACGAAAGTAAACGAGTCAACCAGGACCCGCCTAAACGCTTCTACATCAGCTGGCTAACAAATGCGTTGGCTAGCAGTTTCGGCCTATAGCCTTGGGAGACTTGTCGACAGCTGCTTCAGGCTTGGCAACATATTTCGAATGAATTTGTACCCCATTTGGGCGCAGGACTTTCTTCCTCGTTTGATAACAAAAAAACTAAGAAGTGACTTGGTTCGAGGAGAGTCTCACTGCAATAAGGGCGTACCGCGATAACCAGCAGATCTGTGTCGTACGCGTGGCGGGGAGCCTCATAACGCTTAGGGAAACATATTATTAGGAACTAAATACAATAACACCTTAGTAAAGCAGCATTCAGTGGCAACACTGACGAATTCACAGGTTCAACTAATTGTTAAGAAGGTGTTGCTTACTTCACGTGTCTGTTAACTTGCATTTAATAACACTATCTTGTTTAGAGTTACCTTGAAAACAGGTGAGTTTGGGTATACTCCAGTCGTAGCCCGTGCTAACTGGTTCCTAATGGATTCAATATTGCTTGGATACTTGATTACATTTCTTCGTAGAGGCGTCTATTCTCAAGGGTCTGAAATCGTAGAAAGCGGCGTTGTTCTGAGTATTCAAGCTCTACCTAACGGTTAATAGTTATTTATGCCTGTAAATAAGATAGAATGCAAGCTAGGTTCTATGACGATTTCTCCATAGTCCATTCATTCAATACGTACATTTGTGTTAATTACGATGAGGTTATTGTGACACGTATAGTGAAACATAACATTAATTCTGTAACTAACTCACGGCTGATAGAGGGCAGTGTTATGGATTTCAAAATTCTCTGCAATGGTTACGACAGGGGCGAAGTCTACTGAACTGCTTGAAGACATCTTGATTCTGTTTGACCTTCGACAAGTTTATACGCATACGGATCGTCTCGGCTCGCGCTACTTTCAGTCAGATTGGTCCTCTGCTCTCGTATCTAGCTAGCTAAACTGTGTATGTAATTTCGACCTTGCTTTTCCCAGATCACCTTTCAGCTCATCGACAAAATTTGCCTTTTGCAGTGGCTATAGGCCATCATTGTAGGATGATGCGTAGCATGCGTCTACGATAATTGTTGCGGTATTGGGATGAGCAGCTGGCACGTTTTACTGGGAGCATGAGTTCGAAACCAAGCCACACAGACGCTGAGCAGCGCAGCGTTGGCAGAAGACCGCGAAAACGCCCTAGTGAAAATGTTCGATATATTCATATCGTCTCCTGGAAGTGATGATAATCTCTGTTTAGCCGCGGTTCCCTAGTCACAAGCGTACTCTTTGGCAAGGGGTGCTCTCCATCCCAGGGGTCCCATATGCCTCATAATCCTCGGCCGTTATCCTTATATAGCTTTTTGCCGATTCGCATCAAGCGGGGCTATGTGTACATGTGCGTCTCTTATGTAGCTTGTAGCGGGCCTTTCTGAACGGCTTGCTTAAATGAGCTAAATTTCACCATGGCTACTTTATCGTGAGGGGGTCTCCTAATGCACACATATATTAGCTACGTGATGAAGGACGGGGCAATCGGCGAGCAAACCGCCCAACTACCGTTTTGTGCGGTGTACTGCTGCTGCTTAGACTATACAAGAAAACTTATCCTCGGGAATGTATTGCAGGATTGGCAGCTGAGGTGCCAATGCAGCGCAGCCTTGGTGGTGAGGACAGCTAGGTTTTATATACGTGGATTCAAAACGATACTATCTTGAGAAAGTCACTAAGGCATTGATCATGCGTATGTCAGAAACAGATGAATGTATATTAACATTAGTCATTTCTTTGAATGCTCAATTGTTTGTCTCACTTAATTTAGAACGATATATATATGCGTTCAGAGCTCGCGTCAAAATTTTAAGGCTTTTAATCAACAAAAATAAAAAAAAAACAACAACGATCGAAGAGACAAACCATCAACGATACATTTTCTACAGCTTATGCATAGTTATTAAAAAATAGATCGCCAACATTTTATACTGAAACAATGATTGCCAGATCAGATTTTCGTTCGCTCAGCTAGTTACATTGGGATGGCCGCAGGTGTTTCGGTAGATGTTATCAGAAATATTTCTACTCGTTTTGTTATCGTTGAGAGAATCTCGAATCGTTCAATGACACTATATTTATATTAACCTAAAGTATAATTTCGAATTAAGGTAGGAACAACTTATACTTAACTTAACTATAAAAAACGATTTGGCCCTTTACACAGATGGCCCCGCCAGATTTTATTTTCGCGACTGCCATTAACTCGATTGTTAAATCAATAACGAACCCTGAGATAATTAATGATCGCTCCACGCATACGATCATAAATAATTTTCAGCGCCATTTCCGTTTCGCTCAACGAACTTGTCAATGCGTACATCAATAAACGATTAATCCGTAAGCTCGCCTATGTTTCCCCTACTAGAGTTTATTTCTCTTGTTTTCTTCTTTATATTGATTCTACTTAAGCCGAAACGAATTGTATTCATTGACGACAAGCATTATTATCATTACAGGCCTCCGCCCACCCCTCTCTTAGTTCAACCTTCTCACATCTAGCTCATCAACGAAACATTCATATATAGCTAGCACGATCGAGTATATGTCACTTGTCTAGTGGCCTTCGAGATCGTCATATGACCACCGCTTTCTAATTCTCTCACTCTAATTCGATGCTCGACGAGTTCCTTCATCCTCATACTCTTTCGCCTTCGACCTTCTCCTTGCTTGTCGTGTTCACTCTGCGTTTGCTTTCCTACAGTTGCCGACGCCGCCCGCTCTTCTCGTGTCTATCGTCACACCGAACAGATTGATTCAAAACAATCCCAAGCAGCGAAGTTTTGAATCCCGTTACCCCTTATGGGCCGCTGCGGTCGCGGCCATGTTGCCCGACGCAGGGGGAGCGCATGGCGATGAAGGTGAACTGCAGGCGGGAACGAACAGACCTCTTCAATAGCCAGGAGCAGCCTGTCGGTCCCCAGTAAACCTAGCTAAACTCCCCTCCTGCCCCGGCTTCCTTTCACCGCAAGAGCGTTGTATGATGATGGGACTTACAGCAGTTTCGGTGCGTATGTGCGACTTGTGTCCGTACCTTCACTATAAAGTAAGACAGCCCCAAAGCTCAAGCGCCGACCAAATGGGTTTCTTTTTCTCTTTGCTTCTCAAGCGAAATCAAACGGTGCCAGTTGTGATCGTCATGGTGCCCAAGCGCGCGCGACGGCTTTCAACTACAGAGTGTGTCTGCGTCTCATTCCACCCCTGACCCTTCGTCTGATCCTCCATCTTCACTTAGAAAACCGGGAAGCTTTTGGGTCTGATTTGCTAGCTGGGATGTACATAGCTATACAGTCGTGAGCGGGTGTTCGGAGAGGAGAGAGACATCTGCACTTGACACCAGACTATGAACGCGAGCTTATGTGTGCAGAATAGCCGTCCGTGGGAGCCGGCTGCTACCATTGATTCAGCTCTTTATCGTTCCCTTGGTTGCACCACTATGTATTGCCGATCGCATACGCGAGTTCAGGCAGTCAGAGTCGGCGATAAGCCTAGCAGGCGACACATCGTTCGTTTCTTGGGAGATGCTCTCGACTACTGCCGAAATCCAGATACCAATGATCATCGAAACGGCATCGGGCTGGCAAAATATAACTACCTATCGTCCATCAAGCATATGAGACGTAGTCGCGCTTTCAGTGGCTTCTGCAGTTGTTTTAACAAGTCGACTAAATTAACTAGAGTATAAAGTACAAACATCCGTGTTTCTGGCGTTACGAGGTACTACGAGGATCAATTGGCGTTTGAAGCTGGTAGTTGAATGTTTTATACTCTGAAGGTGGCTGCTTAGCGGAAACTGCTTTTCCACCCTGGATGATGCATTGGACTGCTTAGAGGGCGGCTTTCAGTTATAGCTTTATCGGTAGCAACGAATCTGGGTTGAGAGAATCCAAGGCGTACTGTTTATCTTCAATTTTCTTAGGTATTTGCGCATCAAGCAACGATCCGTTTGTGTCTCATCAGCATGATATAAGCAGGTTAAACGACTAATTTTTAGGAGGAAACGATTCAAGTTGGCTATTAAAAAGTTACGAGCTATTTTTTAGGCCTACGTATCTGTCTTATCGTTGAAGCCATATATATAGAGACGATGCTTCTTCCAGTGCCCCCGGCCCTATGAGGAACGCTTAGCGAAAGGGTCGCTTTATCGGTTCTTGCACAAATATGCGATTCACATTGTCCATCTAATTACTTTCGCCCAAAGTTTCAAAACCAAACAGGATAATAAAATCTATCTTTGCTGTTTTATTTTCTTTCTTTCGTACTTGCTTCAGGGCGTTTTTTAATCAGCAAATCGATATATTATTTGCCGTATTCTAGCAATATATATATACATATATATACTATAAATCTGCATGCAAGGGTGGGGTGAAAATCGGCGACGACGACCTACCTGTATCCGAATTGTCGTGCACCCAACCATAATATGCTACAGTAAAGAGGACGAATCAAGGAACAATGGATCCAGAAAGATAGGGAACAACTGGCGACGGTGGTGCCCGCAGTTGAGCAGCAGTCAAATCACCATCGTGGAAATGTCGCCAACACCGGCGTGTCCTGGCAACACCTGGCTTTGATGGACATGTTTACTGAGTCGGACTAGAAAACCCGTCGACGCCCGTAAGGAAAGCTCGCGCTCATGTGTTTATATAATGTCAGAGCTCTGCTGGTACATAGGCGCACCCCGGAAATGAATACCGAGCCTTCATAGGCTCAATATTCACTTCGCGCATTTTCTAACGCGAGAAGAGCTCACATGGAGGTCCTAACACCATGTAGCTTCATTCCGCATATAACATCCATTAAGTATCAAACCAGTTATATAATACATCCGGTTTGCCATGATAGTCCATATTGTGGGCAGTCTTAATGTAACATATAATATTGGATGCACGAAATAGCTCGCGAGGTACCTCGTGGTTGTCACGTCACAAAAGTAATGCCACCCAGTCCGTTACCTTACGGACCAAAATCACTTCCGCAGTTCTATTGCTCAAAATATATTCCGAAGATTCGTAACTGATTGGGCAGCTTCTATAGTTCGATAATAATTTAATTTGTGTTTCCTCCGTCGTGGGCCTATGCAAGGGCGCAGTGGTTTGGGTGGCTAACGCGCGTTTTTTACCGTACTCTTCCAGTCGCTGTAAAGCTACAGCAGCCTCGGGTTCAAACTGCGGCGCTGCTAAAAAAGTCTTTCCTATTACAAAAAAAAAAAAAAAAAAGATTTATCTAAGAAGTTAATTCTGATAGACTTCTGACAAAGAAAAAAACGTTAAAACAAGGTACGTATATAGTTATACTTTTAAGCAATATGAATTTTTTTCCCACGGACGACCCGTTGCTTTTCTGAAAGCCTCGCGGTTTTAGTGGTTACTCGTAACGGTTACTGGGAAAAGTGCGTCTAGGGTTAACGTATTTAAGTCGACTTACGTGTATGGCAAATGGACAAATCATTTGCTAGACTATGAGGCGGCAATGCTTCTACCACGGAGTGACATTTTGGACCATCGTGTATATACATAAGGTGATTTGTGGAATCGCTAATAAAATTCTGATAAGTATAGACATAAAATTCATGACATGTAGACGTACAAACCTATTATGCAATAGGTGACTAAGTACAGATAGTAATAGAACAACTTTTATGAAACACCCATGATTTTGAATAACTACAACCAAGATTTTAGGATACAATTAGATGTCTCCTACAATTGAGCGAAAAAGGCTTGTAAATCCGTATGCTTAATCATTCAAATAATGACATTTAAAGCTCTCTTGGTTAGGACACGCAACTTTTGCAATCCCTAAAGGCTAACAAAAGATACAATAATGAAAGGTACACTTTCGTTTCTCCATCCCTAAACGACGTCGTTTAAATTCAGCGGACCAAATAATCCGAAAGAATCCTCTGCTTATCTTGAGAATTCTATAAACCGGCGTGCAGAATGCTGAAGTTGAAGGCTAGGCCCGGTATCGGTACGGGCAGCTGCTGCCGGCAGGTATTTGTTGCCAGCAACGACCCACTTTCTCTTTTTCCCGTTCTGCCCTTGATTATATATAGCGTCAATCTATCTCGTTGGTTTCAGACCTCTGGGTCCGTTCTAATAAACGCACCAACTCGGCAATGTCGTAGTTCAGTTTCTTGCTCAGCAACAACCTCCGTACAAGATCGGGGTGTGTATAGGACCCCATACGCCCTAGTATCCTAACCCACTTCCTTTCTGTGTCTTCCTAGGCCTCTGCGCTTCTCTATTTGTGACTAAAAACCTGCCTTAAAGACATCCATTGCTGGTCCAAAGGATACACAGCTGGCTGCGTCATTATCTTTAGCGGTTCCGGGACAGACGCCAAGACCTGGACCATCTTGCAAGATGAGGTAGCGACCGTCCACCATACTATCGAAGTCCAACAATGTTGATCCGCCAGTTTGCTCATTCGGTCGCCGCTCGTTCCCAGCCACCAGGAATTACACTGAACAGCTTTGTGAACCTGACGATGCAATGGCACAAATTGGGCCTTCCTACGCTTGTAGCTGAATGTCCCCATCTGGGTCTAAGTGGCTGGAGAGGGTGCGGAAACTGAAGACAGCGATTTACCACATAGCAGACAGAACGGATCTAAGGTTTAAACAAAAACGCACCTAGGACCAGGGGACGAACACCGCCAACGAAAGGTACACTACTAAACACTTCATTCGTACTGTCATCGCTACCATCACTGATCACCAGGTTGCCGCGGCCGTTATAGCGAAAGCTCGTCGTTATTTTGTTCTGCTCCCGCCTTCTATCCCGTCTCCCTCTAATGCTGACTTTTAACAGTTGTTGTTGTTGCCGTGTTATTAGGTCGTTTCTCTAGTTTAGATGGACGACAGCCGCATTAATGGATTGGTTTACATTGCTAGCGGCAAATCGAGTGATGACGGTGTGTGCCTGCAACCTTCGTCGTTAGCTTCTCCCCCATGATTACCCGTTCTGGCAGGCGTCTCATAGTACTGTCATATTGTAATACTACAATAATAAAACAACGAGTAGAACGCTAGTTTCTTACATAGCTTACTCCTAATGTCTATATAATAGCTGGACACTGAGTTTTTTGAAAGTGTATAGCGAAACGCGACGTTTTGTCGGGATGACGTCTATGGCAATGTGCGACTATATTGCTGATCACATGGCATCAATGAAGTTATATCTTGTGATTTCTCTTTCGTGTCCGGCCTGGTCTGGACTGGGTTGAGCTGTCTTACATTTCCTCGCTTTCAAACCAGTGAAGCGGCTCCAGATAGTCGTTCGCGCAGATACTTGTAACGAGCATTAAAGATAGCTCATTTATGTTATTATAGTTCTACGGTTATTGTTGTTGCCGGCTCCATCGATGACGTTCTATCGCCATTTAATTTGGTTTCAGAGCATATCGATCTAATGCTGGCCAAAAAAGAGAGTGATTGATATTGACTTCGAGCGTTCCGTCGCCGCACACTTATCGATCCTAGCTCAAAGTAGCCTTAGGGTACCGGTACGGCCGCGGTCGATACTGGTGATAGCGGCGCTCTTCAAGAAGTAAACAACGAGATTCGTCTATACTTCTTCTTTTGCTTGTGTCAGGCCTCTTTCGGGTATTATTCGAAGCAAAAACCACCATAGAACCACGGCCAGTTTGAAGGACTACAAGGAGAACGTCGTTCGACTATGGATCTGTACCGCTTTTCCTCACTTCGCCATTCCTCAACCGAACGAATATTGCTGAAGTCTGCAGTGTGCCAGGATATATATATATATATATATATATATATATATATATATATATATATATATATATACATATTTTAGCCATTAAATCAGTAGACTAGATGACCTATGAGCTTTCGAAGGAAAGAAAAACATTTATTCAAGATATACATCAAAGGCGCGCAGGACAGAGAATGAACGATAGGAATACTTACAACGCCATAAAATGAGATCAAAAAACGAATGTATCACGTCTGTATCTTTATGTCGAGATGGTTCGGACGGGACCGTGCAATCGTACGCTTACGAACATCATTCACACATATACACACACGCACAGATAGACACACACATAAAAAACCTAGAAGATAAAAACACGTAACACACCGATCGTTTATGAAGTAATATACATGCGGGTATTGAGGGCTAGTAGAAACTGGTGGGTAAAGGCTATGCCAATATTAGAAAAGTAGTTGCACTGGAAGCAATGTTAATAGCTAAAACAGTAACAGGATAACTTGATAATCGAGTCAGACGAGAAACAAACGAACCTAGATGAGCCTGAGCAGCCGATATTGTCTGAACAGCAGCGGTGGTAGCGGCAGAGGCAAGGGATCGGAGTCAGAGGTAAATGAATCAGGCAGACCCATTACCATCCAACGATCAATACTGATCAGGTGTTGACGGAGAAGCGATACGAAGGCAAGATGAAAAATGCGGAAATTATTGCTTTTGACGTCACACCATGGCTGAGAGAGCAACATTAAACATATAGACCAGAACGAAATAGTCGAAAAGGGCCAATCACTTGTTGTTGATAATTTTTTTGTTATCGCTTCCGTCTGCTTTTGGGTTAGTGAGATATACGGCAAGGTCTTTAATAGTAACAGTATTATTATAAATAATAGGTAGGCTTGTGTGCCATTGCTGCGATGCTGCCCTTCGACATTGTCTAGCCAACGTTGTGTGATGCCAGCTGAGAAAACCCATAGGCAATCAGCAAAACTACCTATTCGGTTAATGGGGCAAGTGGGTAAAAGTTGGCTTTACTTTGGAGGGGCTGGTCATATTGCAAGCTTTCGAGCCACTTATTTCCATTCTGGAATAGCTAAAAACGAATTTGAATGAAGCGTAAATCTCGTGGGCCTAAAAGTATGGTATGTAAGACAGAAACATTCACGACTGGTGCTATTGGAGTTATCGGAAACCCTAGTGTTGAGTTGAACGTGCCTAGATAGCTGCTTCTTTCCGCGGCTGTCAAGCAGATACCTGAAAGTATCATTGCGGTCTGATACCGTTCATCACTAATATGACCGACCTTCTAGCTTCTGTTTAATTGTATATATATATAAGATGTTGAGCATATAGGTCCGATCATACGTTTCCGTCATCGGCTATACGATAAAAATCGTAGAAATAATAACATATGAGAAAACTGCCTTGCCAAATGGGTATGAGAGAAGATTAAACTGTCAAATGCATTCACGCAAAAATGTTACCCCTTTCAGCTTATAGTCTCTTCTTTGAGGCGGCTGTGTTGAAACGATACAAACACACCCGCACAACTACACGTCGTCTCTCCATTGTTGTTTTAGCAATCCTTATATTTTACTCGTGTTAATCCGCTTTCCATGATGGCCGCGTGGTACGGGCGACCACGCTCCAATTAAATACTGCGCTATTTCACTATAGCTTTGCTCCAATCATCTCCAGTTCGGTTGCTGCCCTAGCGGGCTACGACGTACCATCTGGTCAGAGTCTACACTTACTTCAGTTCATTAATGCTCAATCCAGAGCCTTAACGGAGGAAAAATAGAAACAAAAAACTACGAGCTCTGTATTCGCTGGAAGAAACACATGCCAATTATCTTAAACAGACCATTATGATTGTTGTACGTTTCGTCACTTATCTTTCTTTAGTTTACTAACTCTTGTTTCGATCAAATCATCACTGATGAATCGTTTACGCACTGTGAAGGCAACACGACAGTGGTCCTAATAGCTAGATGGCTGTGATCCACGATTACTGCCTTCACACCCCTATGTGTACTGCTATATCGTATAGATAATAAATGAAAAGATTGAAAAAGAAAATAAGATGATGAGGGAAAATGGTGAAATAATACTGTGTGGAAACTTCGGAGCGGACGTATCGGGCAGGTAACGAAGCTAAAGCTGTTACAAACGTTAGGTGGTGACGCATTTGCAGTTGCGGTAAACAATAATCTGGATAAAAAACATTACATAAAGAGCGGGAACGGATGCAAAGGAAGAAATATTTCATGTTTGTATTTGCTACGCTTGATCATCGAAGTGTATCTGACTAATACTTAGACGTAATCCGTTTTGAAGACGACGACTGCTCGGTTTTTCGAAGTACGGCAATGCTGATCCGGTCACCTGAGGCACGAAAGATACGGTACAATGTCAAGTGAACACTGTTGAAAATAAAATCATGATGCACTGCTATTTACCCAAATTTGTTCTATGAACTGTTACTGCTTGAAGATAAGTCATAACAAACATTTTTTTTCACAGACCCTAGCAAGCTGCTATATAGATATGGTTTTGATTTTAGTTTTAAAGAGGCGTGACACGCTGTTACTTCAACGAGAGCCGTTACTGCGCCAAATGTCTGAAGGCCGATTTCATGCTCACGACGTTGTTCCTATCGACGTTGAAACAAATGAAATAGGAAAACCGACGCCAGCCTGATCCGAATTCATTCTGGCTATCTGTTTGGATCTTTCTATAGAGCCCCTTTTTTCAAGGGCTTATTGTTCGACTTCTAAAGTAGTCGCAGTCTCACGAGCCGAGTTGGTCGTGTTTCACACGATAACACTGGCCGGTTCACATCATGAGTCTACAAAAATAATACTTTTACGAGTTTAGTAATCAACTCTAATTAATTACAGATAACACAAAAAGGCCAACCCGCGTTTATATGCCCATGTGTCTATTGTAGCACATGTTCCAAGTTTATTTTCCCACCGGCCACCCCCATCACATCGGGCTGCTGAGACTGTCTATTTGCTTAATAACGCTATTTTCTGCTTGACTCGTTTCGCTACGACGCACGGTGAGCGGCCCACCAGTCGTCTGGGCATCGCAATCTTGGCATATGGGTGTACAAGTACCTACGTATAATGCATAGTCTGTTACGATAGCCATTGTTGTCATAAGTGGCTGCTGGCATCGGTCAGAAGGTCTCTTTTCGATCCGTGCAAAACCGTCGAGCCGGGTTTACGGCGAAATGGATAAATAAACTATGACTCTATATGATACGATAGAGCCCTGGCAGGAGCTGGCGTGGCAATAGTAGCACCCAAGGCTTGAAGCAGGCTAAACGTGCATCGGTGGAAATGGATAGATCGTCACGGTGTATAAACAATGCCTTGTACTTAACTTTGTATGCGTAATAATGTTCAGTTCGACTAAACCTATCGACACATAACTGGTTAAATACGTGAATGGACGTATGAGTAGATCGGACTACAACTGTGTTCGAGAATGGGAGTGATCGACCGATCATGTCGATATTGTCGTTGTTACAACTGGCGGTAATTGTCAACGGGGAAAACTATCGTACCTTTCAACAGGTAGATTTTGAAGTTATTCAGGGCGTGCCGTCGGTCCTATGACTGATAAGCTGCTATTGGCCGGTTATATCAGCGCATAACGTCAAAAACAACGCGAAGCCCCGACTAACTCGTGCACCTACAACTGCACGTGACTCTAGTTCTAAGGACCGGTCTCTTATTCACAAGGCGAAATGTTTTGCTATTATTAATTTCATTTATTTATTAATATTGTTGCTATTACTGTTCTACCGAACGGAAAATAGCTTTTCGTTTTCTGTGTGCGTGTTCAGCGCGCGCATAAACATCAAAGCTGTTGGCCTTTGTCTGACTAGCCTGCGATGCGTATGACTCGTCGTCGCGGTCGTCCATCTTTCCATCGAAATCTCAATATGGACTTGCAGCAGGAACTCTCAGAGTTTGGGGCCGGCCGCAAGTGGCCAGATAAATGGATAAGCTAAGGAGAACGAGTACTACTGGCGTTACCACGGCTGCCTGCGCTGCGGCCGACGTCGAGATCTTACTGACGGCGAAGTTAAACAATATTTGTAAGTGCGTATCTATGTCCATCATGTATCTGGAGTAGAAGTATTTTGGGACACAGGCGCGGCATCGGTTTCAACGGCCTAGTCGGCAGAGCTTCTTCGGCTCTCCACAGCGATACGAAGCAAGAAAGGAGGAAGATCGTGCACAATGATGATCATCGTGTTTGTGCTACTAAGCACGACCAGCCAGTCGCATTAAACTCAACGAGCAAAAGGTGCCTCGGAAAGATTCCTCGAATCAGAACGATACTAACGTGACGCCGAAGTTGATAAACAAGCTTTATGAACATGGCAGCGGCGGCCCTGCAACAAACGCGCCAGTGTTTTGAGAGATATGCAGATTCCTTGTTGTATGTAACGCCAGGTCATTAGACCGTGAGCGACTGAGTGGGTGGCAGTGACAGAAATGCTCGGCAATTGTGGCCTGCTTACCGAACGGGTAACGCATATCAGTTCTATGAATCAATAATAGACACACACACACACACACACACACACACACATCTATATACATATTTTTTTCTGAGAAATAGGAAAATTTTGTTTAAAAAGAAAAAGCAATGTGAACGCCTAGTCCATACTTACCTAGATTTTCTGAAACTTTTAGATTACTCTTATGATAACCACAGTTATTATCTGTATAAAATATTACTTTCTACTGTACTGTCTAATTTTAAGATATATCTATACGTAGCTATACGGATACCAGTGGTAAGATAGCGCCCTTGACGATATTGTCGAAACAGGTGACCATTCTTATTGATAAAGTTTGCTTCACTCGTTACGGACACGTCTACATATGATATAGGTATGCTATAAGCGTAGCTATATATAATTGCTGCGTCCTTATACCTATGATGGTCCGCGCATATTTGTCGCTACCTCTAGACCTGCTGCTACCATATTGGTAGACGTCGGTACTACATAGATGTCGGAAACGTTCTTTATTTTATGTTTGTCTTTGGCCTTATTCTTGCGCACTATTTTCTCAAGAAGGCGCCAGTTCCGCCACATTTGCTTTTATTTGCTAGAACAGAACTAACGCTTGTTGTTGTTTTGTCGCTACGGCTGTTGCAGTTTGGCTTTTTCGATGTACGTTTTGCCGTATTGCAACCCTACTCACTCGCGCAGGAGTTCCTGCCGCTGGTGACGCCCTAAACTATCCCACACAGCCTTTTAGCCGTCGAATACCCTTCAATGTCGTTGGCGATGTCTGGCCTATAGCGGCCGTAGAAACTTATTTGCTTCAGTTGCCATTGAGACCCCGTTCCGAGACGAGCAAGCTCAATGAAGGGGGCGAATGCCAATTGACGGAACCTTCGGCGGCCCGTCAGTTAGTGAGTGCCGCTTGCCACTCTAAGACGCGAATGTGCCGCTGTGTCCACGCATGCCAAGGCCTATCGGTGGGGTTGTTTTTCGCGGCAACTCCTTTTTTGGGGTTGTGGAGAAGTGAAACGGCTGTGAGCGGTGTAACAGCTGTCGTCGACGGAGCTCAGTTGCGCCCGTCCCCTGCCTGGCTTGGCGCCATTTCTTTGTCCATGTCCTAAGCGCGAAGGCAACATCAACGACGGCCGGTTATGGCGAGGCCGTCGACGACGAGAACGACCAAGTACCGCACAGAAATGATTCGGTTCAATAGAACATCAACGACGAAGCACGGGAGAGACATCGGAGAAACAGCAAAGCGAGCTTAACCCCAACCGATCGATCCGAAAATTGTCGAAAAACAAAACCAGACCTGCAAACCACATATACGCGTTCATATGGCACCTGCCAAACCAGCGCTACTACCTCTTTGCTTCGTTTCCTCCGCTCCCCTGAGCCCTCGAACTCTACCTCCATAAGCGCGCGCAGCCGAAATAAGTGTATTCTGTCCTTCGAAGCGCCGCCGCTTGCCCTCTATTCAAGATCCAGCCAGCAGTAGCCGTATGTGAAGCTGTCGCCCCTAACGCTGTTACTGCAGGGCCGCAGCGCCGACGCTGCGGGGCAATAAAACAAAGCAGGGAAGCAATGCCCATAACATCGATATTATGCCGCTCTCGTACGGCGGCAACATTTGCGGCTCTCGATGGAGTCTGACTGGAGGCCGAAACGCCGTAGCCTTCCTTTACCTAAAGAACAGTAGCCGCCATTGGAAAATGGGCGCTCTGAACATTATGGCCAGCTCAGGCGAGTCACATCATCATGACGTTGTTTTAAGGAGAGTGCACTAATACACATGTAGAAAGCTGAAACCGCTAGAAAACCAGTAAAGAGCCGCAAGAATAGGTCAGTTGTAAATGTAGCAGTGAACACTTATCTATATTGTAGATATGAAGGAAAACATCCAATGCATGCAAAAGCCATTTAGCAGCAAAAATATAGCTTACAGGAGCGACAGCTTTCTTCATTCGGGTTAGGTTTTTCTTGTATATCGTTATGTGCTATCGACAACAAAGGATACTTCTAAGGAGCTTAGCTAGTGATCGCACGTCTTATTGGAATGCTACGAAGAATTCGTTAGTGCAAGGAGTAGCTAACGAGCATCTATGACCAAGGAAAAAGGTTGGGCTTCTACTTGATAATTTTGCCATTTCACTAGAGCATTTGAGACCGGCATCCATGGCGTTCGGAAAATGCAAAATATTCTTCCGTAATTCAATCGTAGCCACAAAGCACGCCATTTCAGTATTTTCAACCCCGTAATCAGATGTTTCGTACCTGTTCTATATATATATCGTACCTATATATAGCGATAGACATGGTGGAATACAAGCATAATAATGCCCTTTAAGACAAAGAGAGCAGCCATATTGATTAAATAAGGCTTTTTTCAGTACGCAGCATCGTAAATTATAACTAGCACAGCCAGCACGAAAAAAAAAAATAACGAAAAGATGAGTTCGCTAAACTGGTGGCGCGCGTGATCCGCGCGGGCCGATTCGAACACCTGCAGACATGTCATCACCATTGCGTATCGCATTAGCGTATATATTTTCAAAGGCCAAAGTAACTATATTTAAACATATCTATTAAAACACACAGCCTTGCGAAAGTTAACTAATATCGATATACGGATCTGCATACAAATTAAGTTATGAAAGCAACTGAATCCCGACACTAAAATTGGTGCAGTCTTTTTTACGTTAAAAACCTTTATTGCCATTCATCCAGTGTCCATTCAGCAGGCTCAAACATATATCAGCTGACACCAAGGAACGACCTGACAATTCTTCGATACCCTTCGTTTTTCGTCTTACAAATAGTACGCGAACGCATAATCGTGGCAATAGTTGCAAACAGCTGACATAATGGCAGGCCATCCAGGCGCCACTCGACCGGGCCTGCATAACATTTGATTCGGTGTATCTTAAAGTGCAAAGAAACATGATTTTTGCTACAATTTATTATCCCATCGTTTGTTGCAACGTCGTCATTCAGGCCATTAGTCCTAGTGGCCGTCACCAATACGAGAGGCGTTATATAATACCAGGGTATGAATTTGTCTACAATTCTCGTCACGTCAAGCGAACGCGATTAACAGGCCGGCCCATTCAAGGTAAAACTGCCCTAGCCGGCTCGAAGTATCATGCAACCGATTGCAGGGTACATTTGCGGGGGTGGCCATAGGTGTGCATCAAGATGTACAGAGCAAGTCTCGCCAATGGCTATCAGAGTGGAAACGCCTATTGCGACTAACAGCACTGCCTCGCAAATAGATTAACAATAAAACAATCGACAAATGGCGCCAGCCGGCGCAACCGTTCCTTTGGAGCTATGGTGGCATAGCGTATATAGGCAGGCACTTTTGTAGGCGAAATTTCTCTTGCTCAGCGAGCTCGAAAAGCCCGTTGAGAGTATGGAGGCTACGGCAGGGTCCGGGTTTGAGCCGGTCGCGAAGATGGAAACTTGCGAACTGGCCTGGTAATATAGGATAGTGTCGAAAAAAGAAAGCAAAGGTAATCTACTTGTTCCTCGATTCGTTTCGACGACAAGTACATGGCCCAAGTCACGTGTTTGTCGCCGAAAAAAACCACTAATTATGAATGGGTTGATTAATGATAAATATTAAAATTGAACAGGTGTTAAACGTTTGACAATAGATTAATGCCGTATCGTATATTACGCTATACGTCTCATGGTCATCGTCTGTACGTTCAACAGACGCTGTTGATGGCCACCAAAACGGAAAAATACGTGACGCATAGCAGGTGACCTAGCCGGCCTAGGCTACCTTGCAAAGCAATGTTAGTCATTTCTTGATTCTTATGTCCATTGAGATTTTGCAAGCATATTTGATTATGTTCCACATAGCAGACGCGTACAAATAGGTTCCTGTAAGAAGTCGCTTGGTTTGTCTGATCACCGGTCTTTTCCATCAAACTTCTTACGAGTTTTCCTTAGTAAACTATCTCCGCTATGTGATACATTCCTTTTCATTGGTCAAACGCGGATTCATTGAAAGTTCTCGCACAACTGATTACACAAAATACCCAGTTCCATACACAGAGGCCGTGTTGTCTTTTCACGTCTGTGCGCCGTAGAAGGCGCATGAGGTCCTAATCAGGGCTGCTGCTGCAGTTGACGACGGCACTGGCTTAGCCCCCGTACAGGTACGACCTTGGGTCGACGAGCATCTACAAGGGAAAACTATAGCAGATCATCGATGAGATCAATATGTCTGCACTGACTGTTAGCGATGCCGGTGTACTCTTTTTGTCTTCAACTCTCTCTCTTGTTCCACGAAGGCGCTGTCCGTCATCTGTTCTGACATGTGTTATTTGAACGTAATCTATATACATACGTTGATTCAAGTACGCGAACTGGGTGTTGATAGGAAAATTTGCTTTGGGTGAGCCTATAATGACCTTTCGTTTTTTTGTAGCTATAATAGAGTTTACTACTTCTTTAACATCGCCATAACACGGAAAGGGATTGATAAATTGTATTTGAACTGTAGAACGCTCTCAGTGAAGTGGTCATCGGCGAATGTTCTGCGGGTCATCTATGCGTGTGTTGTATATACTATAAATGTAGTTGTACGTGTCCGCCACATCTTATACTAGTATCTGTTAGTCGACACCTAAATACGCTACTTTACTGCCATTGTAGCTAGAATAATAATCGAAGAAACGAAAAAAGGTGTATATCGATTCCATATATATATATATATATATATATTTTTAGGCCATCGCGAAAACCATTTTTGCGGCCCTTCTGCGTATATGAACCTATTTTACCAGAAACATTTAGGCCATCAGTTTCCCTGTGCAGTAAAATCTGAAGGAAATAGTAGGTCGACGACAGTTTAGCTGAAATCATTAACGCGAAATATCTGCCATGGTTAGAATAGTGAAACTCTGAATCAGGGGTCCTAAAGTATGGAACCGAGGTGACGAAATTACTAAAGCGCTTGGCTAATTTAATAGGTCTACTAAAATAAGATTATCAGGGTTATGAAAGTCTATAGAAGAAAATGAGATTGATGAAATTAGTGAAGGTAATGTAATGCCAATGCAAAATAGCAAGTTTGGCTTCAGAACTACAAGCTCGCTTTGACCGATTACATCGGATGCTGTCTGTTTTGTATGACTCGAACGAATCAGATGCGAGGAAGAGCTGAATCAGTGAAAAAATCTCGGTGCTCATTAGTAAACGTGAGTGGACAAGTCACATTTGTAGCGTTGTTTGTGTTAGGTAGGTCGAACGGCGACAGGCACATCGTCCTGTTTTACTTGCGAGTAAGTGATCCTGTTGTCCTTACTTAAGGTTGAAAGTGTACGATAGTAGTTCAGTCGGCCTAAATTGTACTAGTGGCCATGGTCTATTTATACCTGTGTATATATATAATTTAGTAAACCCATAGGTACCATTTGAGTGATAAATTCCGGGGATTGCTATTTTGAGCCTATCATGCGCATTTACCTGCCCTATATTAAGGGAGCGGAATACTTCTAATAAGTCGGAACTGCTTATTAAACTTGTTACCTTTAAAATCGACTAGAAGCTAAAAATATATTGGCCATATTTCAAATAACAATATTCATTGTTTTTTTCATTGTTATTAGGTAGCCGATAGCACTTAATAAAATATGTAGACAAAGACTGCTGCTTACGTACTCAGTCAGCCATCTTTAAAGCTTCGCAATAGTCATCCGCATTACAGAAACCTTTGTCAAAAATCGTATGCCTTAGATCACTTAGAGCTAGTTTGCTTAATATTTTTTAATAAGATTATTATTAACAGACAAGTTTTTGATGGCTATAGCCCACAGTTCAAGTGAATTAGAGACACTAATACTTCATATAGGAGTAGTCAGTCGTCATGTTTGCACCATCGACTCCAGCCCTGTTCTGCCTTTATTCATGTGGTCGCTAGATAGCGCATAAGAGGCAGGTCAGCCATTGCCTCTCTATGCAATGCCGATACGTGTACGTCTGTGCGTTACATTTTAGCGATGCTGACATGTGGCCGATTGACTAAATTCGAAGGAAAACCACGCCAATCGATATAAATTTCGACGAACGGTAGCTTTTCGTTCGATGCAGCGAACGGAAAAGCTCATCGCGATGGTTGTTGAAAAGAGCCACCAGACAATTACAGTGTTATGAAGGCAATATGTCGCCGACGAAAGATCGTCATCGTCGTCGAGTCGTACGTGCTCCGTGCGACAGGAAGCCCGGAAGCGCCGAGGCGCCACTGTGGGCAAAGATCCATGTGTTTACTCTTCAAAAAAGCAAGTCGTGCGAAGGATGTTTCTGATTACATTTTCAGTGGGTGGCGGTGAAGGCCTATTGAATCGAAATCATGAGCTAAACAGCTATGCCATCCTAAATCTGTCGAGGACAATTTTTATTTTAATAGGTTTCTCAGCGCGACTCACACGGAAACCATGTCGCGACAACGTCCGTTAGAAACATGACCGTGTGTCTATTTGACTCGAATCATCCTTACGTTCAAATCTATGCATATCCATAATACACAGTCAATTGTTTCCTCGATTTATGCGACCGCAATGCAGAGATCGAAGTCCAACAAGCGACCTATAGCCTTCTGTCTATCGATGGTACTCACGATTCCGAATTCACGTTGCCGAGACCTGGGAACGATACTAATACATATTGTTAAGAAGCGTGCGGTTCGAGTAATATAAAACCATTTATGTAAATCTATTTATTTTATCTGATATCCTCTTCTCGAAAGGTCGAAAGGGGTCTATGGACGACGCGAGTTGTTACGAAACGTATGGCGGATTCAATATGGATTGCATCGCGGAGCCCATCAGTTTGAAATAACATAGCAATCCTTATATTTGTAATTCCTCTATACCTATGAATACTAGCAGCTAGCTGAAGAGTGCATTTATTATCCATTCTTTACTCTATATATATACCATCTGCATCTACCAGTCGATCTAAATAATTCTAGCCTGGTCCACAGTGAGCTACTTGACATGTGACGTGGATAGGATACGGCTCTGATGCGTCTAATACGGAAGATGCATAAGCCATACCACAGCGTCGACTGCCAGTCACGTCATGGTCCCCCAGAACGGACGGCTGTTTTCGATATTGCAGACACTCTATAGAAGGTGGCCATTTAGCTATAGGCTCAACGTCTTTTAGGTCTTTTTCTTTGCTGTCCAAAATGAAAAGGTGAATCGGCCGAATAGAGATGATAAATATAGTACGTAAAACCAGCTGGAGATCTAGTTCAAGAATTAACGCTTCTTTTGACATACGCTCATTAAAAAATAACAAAATGATAAAGTAGCAAAAAAATCTAGCAGGGGTGTATTAGCGAGACACTGAATATGTCAAATGCGGCTATTTGTCGATACTTTGACAAAGCCGCCGAGGAGTCTGATCCTAGCGCGTATCGTGCGATTTGCCAATAGTAAACCTGTATGTATAATACTGAGAAAAGTACTAACTCGATATATAAACTACGACTACCTTAGACTCTTGCATAGACAAACTATATGGGCCACAGGGAACATTAGCATTTATACTTCACATACGCTGCGAAATTGTTACATTTAAGAGTCGAGCCTGAATTATGCTGGAACTAACTTGACAAAAGTATTTGATCATTAGCTGATCTTTTTCCCATAGCTACTAATACACATAGAGACATAATGTCTCCTGTTGAAAAAAAAACCTATGTACATCCACGTTGGTTTGGCAAAACTACTTTGCTATGTTCAGGTATCTCTGCTCAATTAGCCCTTATATTAACCAAACTACCCCCACCATCATTGACATTATAATGAGAGTCATCGCGCAATGTCACATATGTACATCATTCGTTTATCGATAGAAGTGTTCTTTTGAATCCGCTGCCTATATCTATCACAGCATTTCCGCTAAACCGTCCGCCGCTGTCACAACCTTCCTCGCCGCTGGAATCAACCAACCCCTGTCGGAGCCTCCTAAAATTTTCCGCCTCACAGCGATACTCGCCCGCCCTTCCCCGCCATGGCAAAGCATACTACATCTCGCAGTGCGGTTCAGTTCTCCGGCCGTACCGCGAGGCACTGAGCCATTAAGCGGCACCTAGCACAGCTGTGACTGAAGTGCTTAATATACACATCTCACACAGGCAAATACCTACATCTATAGAAGTGTACACGGACACTGCCGTCTAAGTAGCTCAGGTAAAAGAGGGGCGTGTTCACGGAAAGCTGACGGCTGTTTGGACGAACGGGCTGGCTGAGGCTTTTGCTGGCACAACTCCTCACTCTCGTTGAGCTACGGGCAAAACACCGTCGTAGCTCGACCGTTATTTCGCGGCATGCCGACCTCATCTCCCGGCCATACTGATGCCCCAGCTTCCTGTCTGGACCCGCCCGTCTTGCAAGAGTTGCAGGCATATTAGCGTGCGTTTGGCTCCCCCTCGACTGTGACATACGTACCCCTACGTCGTATCCTTGCGCCTTGGAACTCAGCACGTTCCTTGACTAGTAATCCCGCCGTTCTTCACATCCCTTAACCATCGTTACCCACGCTTCTGCTCAACCATTAACTTAGAATTCGTACGTGAGGGTGGCTACCAACGCAAGCTGACTCAGTTTGTTAGCCTCGTTTCAGGTTCGCTTCTGAACTGGGTCTATCTGAGCAAAGTCGTAAGGGGGAGAAAAGAACAAGTCGAAAAGAGGGATGAGCGTCGTTGAAAATAGCCTCGTCAGTGGCCTATCCTATGTTCTAATAGTTCGAATCACGCGTACCGCCCGTTTTATGTAATTGAAGGATGGGTACTCGGCGTTCAGTTTGGGCGGCTGGGTTATTTCGACAGGTACTTTACCTGCCGCAAAAAAGCAAGAATTAATATTTTCGTCGCCTGTATCAGGGGCAAATAATTCACTGAAATAGCAACGAGGCCACCTTTGGACGTTTGTCCTTCATCTCGAAAGCACACAAAGCTAGAGGCGACCGTTGCGGTAATCAGTTCAATTTTAAGCCAGTATATGCAATGTAAATGTTGGAGACCGCATAAGAGCTCTAATATCATCCCAAAAGATATAGGTTGGATTTTATGGCTAGAGATATCCTAAAGCGTAAAACAAGCCATGAGACCATTTTGCAGGAATGATAATAGCGATGATATATATATATATATATATATATATATATATATATATATATATATATATTGTTTTTTTGTGTACACAGGTTTACGCCATGAATTGTTTCAAAAGAAACGCGGATAGCCTAGTGGTAATCACAAAACTACAGGAGTTCGCTTCTTTCTGAAAATGATACCCTGTTGTTACATAATTAGGTTCGTCCTACAACAATGACATAGGCATAGTGGGGTGCGGGCCAGCATAGCCGTGTGGGCACGTCCCCACAACCGTCTCCTATGTAATCGAGAGGCATCTCTTAGGGCCACTTAGGACGGCGTGTCACCTCGTTTTTTGTCTGCCTTTTGTATGTTTTCCGTTGATTGAGAAAGGCGCAGCAGAAGCCACAGCGTCGGTTACAGCACCGCTATGCGTTCTATAGTCATTGACGAGGATGGAAGCTCGTGTGCGTGATGGAGTTTGATCTGAGACTCTTGGAGATGCGACAGCGGCGGCGCGCGCTATGCTCCAGCCTGCAATATCTAACACAATATATATACGCGCGTATATATACGGTGATTCCCTCTTTCCCCTTGAACCAACGCATTCCAGTCCACCATGCGTTCTCTGGCCGAGAAGGGGAAGCCGAACGGGGCTTTGAAGTATTAGTAGTTGAGGTTGCGTTTGTATCGTATGTGCAGGCAATAGACCCATCAACCGACACAAAGCACAACTGGATTGGCCTGCGGACCAGCTTATAGTCGCCGTGTGCAGGGCACACGGCCGCGACACTTCTCCATCATCAGCATCGTTACCGTCACAACCATTGATATAGTCAGCCAGGCAGTCTTTCGTTGTCCGCGAATAATCGGGGCATAGAAATGCAGATGATGCAATCGAAGAAGAAGATGGCTGCGGCAGTGCCTGAATGAAGGCGCTCGTCCGCCAGCGCCCCATCGAGCGAGCATCATACAGAAGCCGACAGCAAACGAGTACTCAAGTGCCGCTTGCTCGTTCGCTGTATGGCAGTGATGCCAGCTGCGAACCATCTGACTGCTGCAGACCCCTCTCTATCTTTGTGTCTTTTTGTCCTCGTTGACGTAACCGGCCCCAGAACCCTCGCCCCTCAACGTATGGGTCGTTCTACTAAGTTCGCCTGCTGCTGCAGCCGTGGCTGGATAACCAGATCTGCGCGGAGTTGGCGGTGGCGCGATTATTCGCTCAAAATATTCGGCCAGGTCTGCGAGCTGTCGGAACAGTCTTACGATGAGGAATCGCTGCAAGTGCGAGGAGGGAGGGGGTTACTTCAACTCGGAAAGTCACTCGCCCATTAGCCGACCACCGCACGGCGTACTATGCTGCGGCGCCCGCATAGCATTTACTAGACCCCTGCGATTGCCCCACTACCTCCGTTCTAGAATACTGACTACCGACTAAGGTGAAGTGACTTGAGGTGAAGTAAGTTGAGCTGATGCAAGCGCAGCCCCGAGGAGTGGGGATGGGAACAAGACGACAGGCCGGGCAGCTGGGTACATTGATAGGTAACTAGGTAGGGAGGTAGAGCGAAACAACGCTGCCGTTCATCGACCGGTTCGTCGCGACGAATTAGTTGTACCCCATAGCCAGCAGACCTAGTCATGCCTGCAGTGGCTTAAGGCTCACAGATGTTACCACATAGGAAGACACACATACACACACGATGGTACAGTACATCTGTGCCTAACACTACCCAGCGTATATTTCGCTGTGAGGGTCGCATATGTGTCAGTTCCACGTGACGTCTTCAACGAGGCAATGCGCATAACCGCATTGAAGCCGAAAAGCTCCGCGTGCCTTTTCTCTCTCCTCTCAGATGAACCCGTGAACAGGGGTATCTAGTGACGAGTTATGAATCGAATTGCTCGAAGACAGTTTATAATACCACGGCGATTTTAATCAGATCACAATGGTAAACGCGTAGGCAGACTGTGGCACGCAGACAGTTTAGTCAAACTGTCACCATTCGTGACCGAAACGTTTCGATCTTCTGTTAATTTCTCTTAATAATGATGTTACTTGATGTCTCTCCGTCGCTGGCCCTTTCGTTGCGGTTGCCGCTGGTAAAACGGGGCTATCTTCTATCCAACGAGCAAAGTAACTTAGCTATCTACAACATCAAAAATATAGTCGACATAAATTTAGCGGAATCTAGCGGAAGACCATAAAAATTTTCGTCGTCAGCACAAGGGCGCGCTGACGACTTTTTCGCCCCATGTACTGCGCCTGAAGAGGGCGTCTTATATTTGACGAGTAGTTTTTTTACGAAAGGCTCACCTGACGCGTAGAAGCACATCGCTGGCCCGGCGTTAAGCAGTAGCAGACGTGGTAGGTCGCATTGGGTTCTTAAAGGCGCGGCAGTGAGGGCGGATCATGTACTGTTTTCGGGTCGACTGACTAGCAGAAAAAATCATCAGAAGCCAATTTGTAATGCTACCATCATGCGTAAAGTTACCTATTCTGTATGTGTGTCTAGTAAATAGACAAGAGTGCAGTTACAAATTTCTAGATAGACAACGAATAGTTTAGGTTTAAGCAGTACTTCCTTCAACTAGAGGCCTGCTTTATTTTCAGATCAGATGCCTACTTTTCTTTAAACTGGAAAATGAAATGAAGCATAAATTTATGACGTTTCGATTTCACATAACAATAGACTAGCTTTTGATTTTGTATTATTTTTATACGTTGCGTTTCAACATGGCGTAATAGTACAGTTTGTACCTCAATTAATTTACATAGCATTGCTTCAAGTAACTGTATAAGTAATAAATAAGCTGGATAAAATACAATTTTAGGTAATTTTTCATTTTTTCTATTGTCTAGACATTAAGCGGACAGTCAGAGCATCAATACGCTCTTTTCCTGACCTAAACTAGTTATCATGCATCTCCCAAGAATGGTAAGCAGACGCGCTACTCCCGCACCATTTAGCAGACGTAGCTTGACAAATCCAACGGATGTTTTGCACCAGATTAACTGTAGAAAAAGCTTTGCCGTCAATTTCAAAATAATATTCAGATATTTTGTCTAGTAGTTCAGTACCACTATTTTTCGATAAGGACGATGGTGACGGTTGTTATGATTCGTTTTTTTTTTTTTTTTTTTTTTTACCTAAAAAGCTGTAAAAATACGTTTCTTTGCCAAAAAATAAACTACACAATAATAGAAAGACCACAGAATTTTTCTTCACTAGATTTATGTAAAAAAAAAGTTACACATTTACCATGTGAACAACAATACGGAAGATTTAGTTAAAAAGTTTCGTCTCTACATTAGCCTAAGTTAGACATTCAACAAACTTCATAGGAAACAAATATATTTTTGTTTGTCCTAAGTTTCACTTTTAAAAACGCGATAATAAAGCTAATGCTATATATCCACTGGCTTCGACCCTGGACCGAACATTGGCAAATTTAACTATTGAATATGAACAATAAGCATTCGAACTAAAGGGTGAACTTAAAACCAGACCTACTTAATTTGTACATCTTCGTCGAGTTAGAACACTTCAATAACGGATTTACTTGAATAAATATAGCCAATTTCCAGATCTTCACTTTTTTTTTTTAACGCGTCACGTATAGATAACAGTAGAGCTCACTTTTAAAGCGAGCCCAAAGGCCCATATCGACCGTCTACCTATCCTCTGTACAGAATACATATGTACAGCTTTTTCTCCTAATTGCCGCCTTTGTCGGCAGTCTTTGCGGGTCGCCTGGCGACTAACCCCTTGAAAGGGTCCAATACTCAGAACAACAGCGTTTCGAATATCCCGCGCAACCGTGTTGCCCCTCACCCTTTATATTCCCCTTCCCCTACCGCGGGCGCATAGCACAACAGCCGCAGAATTAAGTACACAAAACCAAAGTATCAGGCCAAAAGCGACGTGGCGTGTTGCCGGACTGTCATTTAAGAGAGGAAGCTCAGAACAAGTACAGAACTATTTATGGGATCGCGGCATGGGGCTCCCAGACAGAGGAGCGCGCGGTACCATTTGTGTCGTATTTCTCGCCAGCGGAGCCGTTCAGCCAGCGAGAGTGGAGCGAAGCTGCCGGTTCCATGAGCCGTATTAGTCGCCGTGGTCGCAGTAACCACCACTACGACCGCGGTTAGGCAGCCGACTAAGGCAGACCTGCAAGTGACAGTTCGGAAGAGGTTAATGGGCCCCTCAACCACCGCAAAAATAAACTCGCATCAGCTTCTCTCTGGGGTGCATTGCGCTGTCAGCTTCGCTTAGACCTCTGCCGGCCCCTGCTCCGAAGCAGGAAATGGACACTTCTCTAGGCACATCTCCCCTCTTTACTTCTTTTTCTATCTCAGCTTTTATCGTTCTTGTGTCCTAGCTTTCGCATAGACTTTTTTTGCTCCCTTTCTCGCTTCCATTTTGTCCTTGTTGGGCTGTAACCCGCTTGTTTCTGAGCCTCTCAGAGTGTCCCAGTGCTGTGACCATGCTCCTGTTTTACCCATGGTCGTCTCAACATTTAGCCCATTTCTACTTGCTTTTGTTCTAAATCGTTTTGCGTTGCTGACGACGAAAAAGCAGGCGTTTGAGTAAGGACGAGGCGCACTAGTGGGTTAGCAGCACAAGTGGAGAACAGCAGAGCAGCCAAAAGGAAGACTCCCTTTCGGAGTCGTGGCCTCGCGGGGGATTTCTATGCATCCGTACCACGCACACGGGACCAATGTGCCGGGAAGCGTCGTCCATTCTCTGTAGGCGATTGTCTACCGAAGTTGCAACAAAACTAAGAATCCCAAGCCCGGGCTAAGAGAACCGTCCGCCCAACTGGCCGACCGACAAACGAACGAATTTGCATTCACTTCTACCACGAGTTTGTCCAATGAGAAGCTCTGTAAAGCGTAATTGTTCTAATAGTAGTACGACTAGTGCGTACCTCTGGCGAAATTCTAACACAAGACTTCCTTTCCGCTCTGTCCCCGTCTCCCCACGAAAGTGATGAACAATTCTAGTTAAGCTGTAGTAATGTTGGTTGGGATCGAGCAAAAACAACAAGGCCGTGAGATTGCATTAAGGTTTGCCAGGGCTTATCTTTAAAGAGCGGACGGTTTTGATTTTGTGCATTTGCATCCAAAAAGTATTCAGGCTCTGCTTGTACGTGCGAGTCGTACAAGCCCAGCCGATGGAAAAAAGGGAACCCACTTCTTTTGCTGGGATACATGCGAGTGATTTCGCGGTAGTTAGTTGCTCTTACCACATGGCTAAGAGAATGGCAACAATCGTTTTACAAACAGCTGAAATAGGACAATCAGGTGCTAACCAACGATCGACGTCGACGGTTGCGGATATAAAGATTTTTTAAATCCGCATTTCATTCTCACATCCATTGTTCGTTGGTACGGTTTTCTCCCCTTTCTTCTAGGACAGAGCTTCTTGGTGGCGTCTGATTTACCAACAGTGGCTGAAACGAACACAGCCTCACCCCTAAGGCCAATCTAGGCCACTAGATAATACAAATTTGCAACTATCGCTTCTGAGCTTCATCGTGTCGTACTTCCTGTTTGCTGTCCGTCGATCTATTCGAACGTTGAAACGCGTCCACATTTAGGAGTGAAAGATAGGTCAGCTAGCACGGAACCTTTAAGCACATTTTTATCATATCGTATTTGAAATCGGTGACAGATTTCGATAGATTGGGGGTTTTCGGAGGCCTTAACGACTGTGCGCCATTGCTGTCTAAAGCAGCATCCCAAGGTATACTGCAGATTAAACTGCTGAACATATTTAAAATTTAAGTAAACGCGGAAGATTTACATATTTAAATTGACACCTAAACAAATTAGGTATGATGATCAGACAGTCACCATATGTTTAATTTTAATTCAAAAGGGTAGCTCGTATATGTTGCTTGTGAACGTACTAACTATTGAACGAACGGGTATCTTAACGCCGTTATTGAATCTCCATTTGATCTTGCCACAGTGATGTTAGTATCGTACTTCTAAAATCGAAATATAATTCATATCCCGCACCGAAGGTGGCCACAAAAAAGTGATACATACCCCTTCAGTAACGTCAGTATCATCGCCTGCGTGATTATCTATCTATAGGGTTTTGTAACTTCCTTGCTTTCGGGTTGTCATGTTCTGGGTATGTTCAGTGACGCGTCACTCGGGGTCTGGCTCTCGAATTTTCCATCCGGCTCGGTCTGCAGAAACAAGCATACACTGAGATTGAGAAAGCGGGAGCCCGTATCGAATATTGTGGTTGTCAATATGGCTCCGCGCGGAAAGTCGGAGGTTTTGGGATACTGGTGGGTTTTGGTATTATCGAAAAGTAATTGAGCTCATCGTTTGCTCGTTGCCTGCCATCGCTGCGCCGCAGCGACCACAAATGCGGCCACGACTACCCCAGAGGAGTTGGACTCTGCCTGCAGCAGAACCAACGCAGTTTGTAGGCGATATTGCCTGCTCCATCCTCCGGCCGCTCATTCATATCGCGTTTATTCGCCTCTTCCCTGTTCGTCGCAGCTTTTATTTTCGCCCTATTCCGCGCCCCCTTAGCCCCCCCAGGATACCAGACTTCAGAAACAAACAGCTAAAGAAGCCGCCAGTTGGCCCCCGACTGTGGAAGTCCCACTCCAGCCCATTGGAACTACTTGTTTTACTTCAAATTTTAGCCAAAAAAAGCCCGAAGGTGCGTTCAGCCAGAAAATACTATTACGCCATGTTGGCGTATTCGCTCAGTGGAAAAAAAAAGTCAACGATTGACCTACTATCGCATGTTTAGGATATGTGCACCGGCATAAACGCATTGCTAATGCACAGTTTTGTCTATAAGAAAAAACTAAGCATGAGACACGACTAGTGGATCTATTAGATGTAGGCATGCAAACGATCTTTGTTGTACTTACATGTTATTCTCAAGCTGGAAGAAGCTTCTTACCAGCACATGTCGCTCAGGCTTGATTGTCAAACGCCGTTCTTTAATATAGCAGAAAGTTACAAATGTACCTGGAGAGTTTCCTCATTGAACATAATAACGTAACAGATATTTCTAATATTATTTCATACTTTTCCCGTCAGCCCACTAATGAAAGATCGCATTACGTTTTGCGTTTCCAGAAGTGAGTCTGGATAGTTTGTACTATTTGAATATGATGCAAGGAGCTGCGTCCGGTACAGGACTTGCAAGTCCTGCAACACAACCTGGTAAGTAAAACATCAGAGTCATACACTTTTCTGCTGCTAATAGTCAGCTTCTGCTGAAATAGTGATCAGTTGTGGTCAGTTTTTCGTATTGACTCTCTACTCGACCTCGCCGCGTACTTCATATCATTTAAGCAGCGCCATGTGAAGGAGAACTACTTTGAGCTAATCATTTTCCTTATTTGATTAGGTTCTGCATGATAATAACTGAAAAGGATTTTATATAACTATTCGTAAGTTGCTATTGTGATAACTAAATTTCTGTTACTCCGATGGGACAAAGCTCCGAGAACATTGCTTTGTTCCTCAGGCTCGACATTTTGATAAAGATAAAAGTAAACTATGTAAGATAAATAATGCAGCCCGTATCACGCAGGACCTTTGTTGGTAAATTAGTGTATCTGTCATAATGGATCATGTCTACTTTCGTGTCGGGTATCTATGATTATCATTACACTCCTGTCAATATTTATGTAGTTCAGGTACTATGTACATACAGTCTACGTAATAACCGGTACGGGTAATAAACAAGAACACTACAGCGGTCTCTCCAGGTGAGAAATGATAAGTAGGACGCCTAGAGGTCCACAAAGAAAAGCAACTCTCAGTTCGTATCTGTGTTTCTGGTAGTTGTTCACCCCTTTGCAATGAACACAGGCTCGTTCTCGTGGACGGCTGCCCGTGGTAAGCCACGTAGGGGCATGATGCGGAGAGCAGTATTCTCGGATCAACAACGGCAGGGCCTAGAGAAGAGGTTTCAGATACAGAAGTACATCTCTAAGCCGGACCGGAGGAAGCTTGCCGAGAAGCTGGGGCTCAAGGATTCACAGGTACATTTGTAAAGCCGAACCTTTTCTTGCTTTTACCTGCTTATTGATCCGGTTCTCAGCTCTGCTCGCTTTGATCTGCTGCAGTATATTATATAGTTCATGTAAAGAAGGGTGTGTGGGGCTTCTCTTTTTAGCGTACAGTCGATCTCAGTAATCAGCGGAGCTATGGTGACATAATCAGGAACGCGTTACCAGTTACGTATTAATTAGTCTAAATCAAAGGACATGTGAATATAAAGCAAAGTAACAGTCGCGAACGTCCTCTGTATTAAACAATATACAAAAAGTCGTGTTTATTCCGTAGCGAAATGAAATAGAAAATTTCCACTGTCAACTAAAGCTTATGGCATGTTTCAACGAGACGATGCTGACTGACAAAGTGCGAAGAATAGAGAAACAGGCAATGAACGACTGAATATAGCTCGTCTTTCCGCTGTCTCGGCTGAAGGCCAAGCCCTTGAAAATACTATACTTTGAGACAAAATAGGGCTGATGATACAAAGTTATTAAAGCGAATCATGTTTAGTTCGCCTCACCGGGGCAATAAATTATCCGACCATTAAACGCGAACAGTGAAAGCGGCTTAACTGTTATAAGGTTTCTCGTTCATTATCATTTGCTGTTATTTTTGTGTTAATATTAAGCAACTGTGTTTTCACTCTCTTTGACCCGATATTGCTATGGTATCCGTGTATGCAAAATGTAAAAAACTACACACATCATACTGATATAGCCTATAATACTCGTCGGGCTCTTCAGGTGAAGATCTGGTTCCAAAATCGTCGGATGAAGTGGCGCAACTCAAAGGAACGCGAGTTGTTGTCTTCGGGCGGCTCTCGTGAGCAGACATTGCCCACCAAACGAAACCCTAACCCGGACCTATCAGATCCAAAACCAGTAAATCCTGTGTGTATCCCACGCTATATTAATAATCGTAGCTAACGACCGCATTTAAAATATTCGTTCTATTTTGATGCAGTATTATAACCTTTCCTATCAGATTTATTATTATAGAATATTAGTAGTAATTATGACACGAAATAGTTCCTCTTTTACGAGTGTCTTAACTATGATTTGTTCCGCGGCTTCTTCAGCATGTCTCGCCTTCACCGGTCGTTCCCGTTCCGCTGGTGCCGTCACCCCCGGGCGCTGGCCTGGGACCCCAGTCTCTTCCACAGTCGTTGGCGATCCCCAAACGGCTATTGGGAACGCCAGCGCCCCCACCTTCGGAGGGCCCGGACTCCCCGGGAGCCTTCATCGAACCGGGCAGAGAAGAGGTACCAGCGTTCCATCGGTCACCCGATGCTCCTTCACCTTCCGAAGCGACGACAACAACGCCAGTGTCCACAGCATCAGTCGTCACTCCTACGCACTTTCACTTAAATACACTCAGTTGAAATAAAGGCCGCATTGTCGGCCAAATAATTATGGGGTTTTAGGAGGATAATTGGACATAAGTGGGTGCCAAACCTGTTTAAGTAATTTTTGCTAATAAGTTCACACAGATAATGTTTAGCCTGGGATGAATCTGGGGTGGCGTTGAGGGGTAGTGGAGGTTTATGGCGACAGCAACAACCCGGAAGAAGACTTGGCCAGCGATGTAACGTGGACACAACACACGTTTCGCCTTGCTGCTATTTACCATATACAGAGAAAGCGAACCAGTAAGGACGGCAAGTGACAGTGTACGGCACGGTCGACTCTTGTTCATCATGGTTTTTTAGATATTTTCAACAGGATCGAGGTTTTTTCTATATTTGGATTTGTAGAAATGTAACAAACACTCACGGACACCACCATCACTTGAAACGCGAGCATGAGAGACACAAGTATAATAACACGTTCACTATACTTTAATATAACCTTATCTAAATATGATAAAGGCACACAGTATATATTAATATTCCCTAAGCTGCTACGATGGTAAGAGCAAATTGTAACCTCTGATAGAAAAAGAAGGCACTCCGGGAACAAACTGAAAAACATGTCCTACTGACTCACAAGTGCGTTTTTGTATAAAGCCAGCAGAAGTGTCAATCGTCACAATATATGATAGATTAGAGAAAGTAGTGGGGAACGCATCGACTACGCGCTGCGGTACGGCGAGCGACGCATGGAAGGAAAAATGAACAGTACTAACTATACATAACCATAACAATAACAAATAAGAGCAAAACAAATAAATGAAGAAAAACAGCAGAATATGTAATGCTATAGAAGGAGACAGAACACACGATAAAAGTGTGATCGAAGTATCGCTTTAGCGTATTGAGAACGCCTCAAATGCTAGCATATGATCAATCGGGGTAAAGGCGCTGCGGCAGGGAAAAAGCGAACAGAAATTGAATAACAACGTTGGCAAAACAAATGGGAAAGATAATAAAATTGTAAAAAGGACCGTAAATGAGAGCCTGTTGTTTTCCATTTGTGATAAAGTCGTGGTCAGGAGCAAATGGCGACGAGCAGTAAGAGCTTCACGGTAATTCCACGCGGTGTTCGAAACTGTTGAATAACAACGCCTTCGAGCTCGTTGAATAAATACCACTTTTAAAAATGCCGCCACCGTTGCCGGTCAGAAGAAAGACGCAGTTACGACGGTGAGTGCATTCCAATAGACATCTTGAACCGACAAGTAATAACAGGTTTAAAGCATACGAACTATGAACGATCAGAAGATAAGCCAAAATTAACCAATAAGTTATTTGATGGCCTTGTAAAAATGGATACAACTAAAAAGAATGTACATTTTTCTAGTTTTAGATCCGGTGCCGCGGTTAGGCGCTCCATCACAGAGCTCACTTCCAGCATTTAGCATGGCTAAGAAACTGGTCTTGACCGGTAGCGCTATGCGGGCAAAGAACAGACTAAGCGTAAAATATGTTATTCCCGCTGGAAAACGTTTGTCGGAATAGCCTATATTAGTTTTTTTGCAGGAAGTCTTAAAATGTGTGCAAATAAATATTCTGCAAGTAATATTGCAGACAGTACGTCATCGGGCTCAGTCTTTCGAACTTGAAGTTCGTAGCAGAACGATGGGGCTGCATGGATATTGTTAAGGACAAAGTTACTTTACTGCTAGATACATCATTAATAAAATGGCTTCGCTTTTTTTAATTGATTTCAATCAAATACATCTCTACGTATGTACTCAGCCAATTCGAGCATAACATAAAACCCATTCGCGACGATTTTCCGACATATTTATCGATCATTTATTGGACTGATAAGTATTTAAACTTGGCTGCTTCCAGCAGAAAGATGACTGGAAAGGCCACTGGAGGCGAACACAAACTATGACAAAATCGTGATGGTTAATATCTTGCTCGTTCTTCAGTGATAACGAGACACAGTGACTGGTTATAACATTTCAAGGTAATGTATGTATACAGCTCTATGGGCTGTTGTACTAAGACTCCGTCCACTCCGGCCGCTCGTTTACTACCAAAGCGACTGTTTCGCTTGCCGGAGCGCAATGCAATGGATTGTTAGTGAACAGTACCCTCCTTTTAATGACTGGTGCCGTTTGTTTCCAGCCTATTGCTAACTGACCTAATACGGTATTGCTCTCCCACGTCACGAGCTTCTTCGGCCGATTCCTAGAAATAGATCTCGCTAACAATGATACCAGATCAGTCTTCCGCAGTGGCTGTCGGTCTGTCTGAAGTAATCTTCCCTACTGATTCCCCTTTCCTATAATAAATACAGACAAGGAGAGTATCATGCTCCGACAAGACAGGATTAACTTGTATCTTTCATTTTTGCCTTTGATGATGTATTGTACATCAGTTGTCAACGATAATAAGCCCACATAGCAGGTAAACCGCATCCGTTTTCCACTGTGAACGTGTTGCTCCGAGCCAGCGAGGATCTCCATTCGACTACCTGAAGCCCTCGATCGTCCGGAAGGGACCGGCTAAGCAGCAGCGCCATCTAGTATTTGTTTCAGGAAACTTTTGAGTTCTCTTTGGTATGCCTATCGCATTATCGTAGTTGGGAATCCTCTCTGCTTTAAAGAAATTTAGCACTCTATCTACGTATCTATACGAAATTTTCAGTTAAATTGTACAATATAAACATCCGTTGCTTTGAAATTGCTTTGAATATTATTGCATATTTAGGTAAATATGTACATACGTTTCGAATGATATATTTTCAGGTAGCGAACTTGAGCTTTGAGCTAGTTAGCCACGAATCGACTGATCAAATTGACCTCGAGTTATTATTCATTAGGGTAGTACTTGACAATGGTTTGTCCAGTGACGGACGAATTTCTTTAAGCTGATTTTCAGTAGTGTTTGCATAAATCAAGTACTTTTGAACGCTTACAAGTTTGTCGAGTGATGCGATGGACGCTGTCGTTCATATGGTTGACACTCGGCCACGATATTGACTTCTAACGCAAACTATATATCAGTGAGATGGATACCCGTTCACACTTCGTCATTCCAAGGTTTATATTTTTACAATACTGACTAGAAATTGGCCTATTTAGAAATCCACATCAATGGCTATCATACACATATACGCGTGCTGTCAAAAGATCAATTGTTGAGCTATTTTCTACATTAGCTAAAAAGCATAAAGAAGGGCGCCATTATTTTAAATATTGTTTTTGCAATGACCTCCAAATCAACCCTTACGCCTTCGTCGTGCTTGCTTCCAGAGAACTAAGCAGACAGCATAATGACGCACGTTTTACGTGACGCTTTTTGTTACTTTTTCTTTTCCTGTACACTCGTACAACCGCCTCCCCTTCCGCTAACCAAAACCCATCTACGGCAGCAGCAGCAGCAACAACAACACGATTTGTGCGCAAATCTACGTCGCATATCAGAGTAAACGCGCTCATTATTTGCTTTTACACTAACTGCCCACGGTTCGTATGATACCCCGGCCAGCCCAGTGGGTGTACGGCCGCCCCACTG
This sequence comes from Varroa destructor, assembly GCF_002443255.2. NCBI lineage: Eukaryota > Metazoa > Arthropoda > Arachnida > Mesostigmata > Varroidae > Varroa > Varroa destructor. Next base: position 11,012,456 of record NW_019211455.1, read on the forward strand.
ACCCGAATTTCTTTTTTCCAGCAATAGTCTAGGGAATTTCCGGTTCATCCTACAATAAATGCACGTGCAAGCCAATTGGGGTCCAGTTGGTGCGTTCAGCTCTTACGGGGCCCCTCGCCGGAGTGTAATGCGGTGCATCGAATAGAGCGACCCACCGTGCTTATTATGTCAAGGTCCGGGTCTGCACTCTGGTTCGATGTATGACGACATACGAATAGATAATCTAAGCAAGAGCTAGACTAAGCAATTAACGCAGACTTCGCGGAAGACAGAAGTTTCGCTTCAGAAGTTTCCTTTTGCATTTTGCGTTTGGTGTACGACGCTAATTCTCGGCGGCTAATTCGACGGCAATAATGCTCCTGCTATCAGCCCGTCATTTCGCATATATATGATGACTTGTTACGGTGACCCATGTATACTAGCGGTGGGTGCGATTGGTCTAGCGGTCAGTGGTTGATTGCCCAGCTCGCAATCAACCACTGACCGCTAGAAGAACGCCATTCGCTCGTAGATCATCAACAATAGGGCGCCTTCGATTCGTCTGGATGATCTATCGTCCAAGAAGAAGTTGTGTCTGAATAGCTGAAATTTTGTGGGCTGATCCGGTCAGGATGTGCGTTGTTTCCTGAAGCCACATGTACATTCGATAACTTTATGATAATGAAACAGGATTTTCTAGATGACCCGATCGTTGAACGATTTGATGATGGCTGGCATCACTGTCCGAAGCCAGAACAACGGGTAACGTGACATAGAACGTTTGACTAAACGTGCTTTCTTTTTCTACTCTTACGTGCCAAATGTTAGTTTATAGGAATAAGGTAGGGTAAAGTGGCAAATAATGGTTGTCTCGATATGTAATAATTACTATACAATGTATGTTGTTCTAGTAAATAAGCATGAAACCGATAAATTATCAATAACCCATTGCTTTGCGTAGTCTTTATATAACAGCTGAGTAACATGGAAGAAAGTTGTCCTTCCCATTATGCGGCATCATCAGAACCGTGCCAGAATTTTGGCTTCACGCTTTATACGCTGATGAATTTATACCTAATCATTTCAATGTCTTTCAGCAGTAGCTATAGAAGCCTCGCTGAGGTAAGGCTATCATTGTGTTGCTTCCTTAGAAGCACTACCCAGACTTCAGCCGTCCATATTTTTATCTTGCGTTTGTCGCATCAATACATCGCGGCTAGTGTATGGGTTGGATCTGGAAGAGGGATAGAAAAAGATTGATAGTAATGCATATACAAGGAGTATCAGCGAATTCAAATTGACCCATTCAGGGGCATGTTGAAACCGATTAAAGCGTACCATTGTATTTATATATAAATTGCGTTTCTCATTGAGCGCGCTCCTAGCGAAGCTGTATCTCTGACCTCTTGTTTTAGGGCAAGTGCAAAGAGTGGACATGTCCGGATACAAACGACCGGAGGGGTTCTCCGTCGACTTTCACTGCTAAGAATAAGTTGTTGTTTACCATTTTTGACGCTTGTAAAACGATGACAATAGATTATAGTAAATCAAATTTGAGAATCACTAAAAAATCTTAATATGTGATGCGCGTCAAAGAGTTCAGCTTGGGATGCTAACGTTAGCTTTTTGCCAACGAGCCTAAACTTCTCAGCGTTAAGTATGCCCTTGAAGACCTTGTCGGCGTCACCATATGACACCTCATGACGTACCTCTCGAATACAGCGGTCCGACGGCAAGCCAGCCACAATAAATTCGGCACACTGAAATCATAGCTGAAGATCGAACTTGGTTCATCGCCACAAAATGGCATGACTATAGGGAAAAAAAAATGTAACGGAACAAGGTAATTCTTCGAGATTGGATGCACAAAGTATGTGCCGCAAATAGATTTATAACGAAATGATATTGATTCGTTGTTGTTTATTTCATTCCGCACGGTCAGTTTGCAAATTTGACACAGATCGCATGTGTATTCGAATACCACCTACTGTCTTCTTGTCCCAGAGTTTCAGAACTTAGGCCTGCTAATAAAATCCTGCATTCATGAATTCTATGAGAATTACCATCCTCAAACCATCCCATGTACGAGAGTGTTTTGCTACTGTTACATGACAAAGTACTCTCATGTCAAGCATTCCATCGTCTGTGATTTTTTTTAAGTAAAAAGTTCATGCGATTCCAGGCGAGACTTCCACTCATTGAGCCCGAGATCCGAATTTTGGCCGTGAAGCCTATGCGGCTTGGCAGCCGCATTTCTCATTAGGTGAACTCTACTTTAAATCGTTGGCCTGAGCTGGCTTTTCGCTGCCCTGCGCAAATGAGCCGAGCGCTTGCGTTGCTGTGAAATACAATTAGCACCGCTGGTACTGATGTTATTGTTGTCACAGTCATCTCTTTGGAGTTACCGACCATTGCTGGACCCAGTCAGAGCTAAACTCTGGTTCGTTTAGAGAGAATTTCTTATGCTGCTTGTGTGTCACAGTCGACGCGCACTAGCGATAAGAAACTGTCACTTCGTCACCGGATAGCAACGGTGGCAAAAACAATAGCAGCGTCGACACCCAGCTGAGTCGTCGCAAATCCCTTTTAACGGCACCATGCGCGTTATTTCTGCAGCTGCAGGCCGTGTACAGGTTGCAATGTCGTCGGAAAACGTCTCCCTTATGCAAAGTCAAGTCGACGTCTCACTACTAATGCGACGACGACGTTTAGGATTTACAGTCCATCGTGCATCGCCAAGATCCTGGTCCTTTTTTGCTAGCAATCGTTCGGTACCATTGGTGCCACTAGAAGAGTGCTGCTCTCACCGCAGCGTCCATGAGTATCGCGCGCGGAAGCCACCGGCACCATCGCGTAGCGATCAGCCGTAGCGAAGTGCGCGGAGGCCGACGTCGATGGGCGATGCAGCGACTAGTGAGCACCAGCCAAGCGAAGTGACTAACAGAAGACCCAGTAGAGACAACAGGGGGTGGCTTGCTTTGCCGTGACGGGAGTTGCAGGTGTCGCTTTTTGTTACTGTTGCAGCAGCGTCGAAGTTGTCGCTGCATATCTTCGTATCGTAGACCCAGCGAAGCGTAGTCTATGGGTGAGGAGCAGGAGCTGGCTCAGTCGACGCTACCGCTATCGCGGCTGACGAAACAGGCCAGATAGTGTTCGTAGTCGAGACAGACGAATGCATAGCACCAACGGTAGACTGTATTCAGTTGTGTGACGGCGCGGAAGCACCAACGTTCGGCCTGATAGTTATGCGTGAGTGCAATCGCCGTACCAATAATACGACGCACAAAACAACGTACCATTAAATGGCAGAAGGTCGGTGCCTCTTGTTGATGTTGATGCGGTTCACAACACGTGACGTTCATATAGATAGATATAACTAGAGGGTACGAGTCGGTTAAGGAACGGATTAGTGCAGGATACAAGTGTAAAAGTGACAATCGGACGGCGACAGTGGCCGGCAGGATGGCCTGCCTTTTCCTGCTATGCCTTTTGGTGAGTAAGGGCAATCGAGTACCACGAGGGACACACTCAATGAGCTTTAAGAAATGACCATAAAATTATAAAGCATTAGTTTTGCTGTTGTCGTTGCTCGCATATATATATATATATATATATGTATGTAGAGAGAACGAGCCAGCGCCGCAGGTTGGAGACACCAACTTTTAGATGTACTTTTGTTTTTTGGACCATGTTAAAGTTAATAGCAATGCCAGCCACGAGTCTGGGGAGCTGCACTATTAGTCCAATAGATTCTATAAATATTAGGATAAGTTGAAAATCGGATGTTTCGACAGCAACGATCGACTTCAAGAAAAAAGGTGCATTAGGTAGGATAGCTATTGTTTATTTGCTTCGAGAGCCAATCTAGAAGGCTGCCACAGAGTGGACCGTTTGCTCTAGTGGCTAACCGAGAGACGACTCCCATATCCCTCCCCAGTTGGAGGCTTCTGACAGAACGAATAGCAGTTTACCTTTTATCATACGCCGTCATTTGTGAAATATTGGCCTTTGATCGTAGGAGCATTTTGTTGTTATGGCACCTCTCTGTAGAATCTGGCATCGTGAAGGTGGTGGTGCCTTTTACAGTAGCAATAAGCGAATTGATTTCCTAATGAAACGGATCAGGTTGAAACAAAATATCCTACTATGTGTTGCCTCTCAGCTTTTGTATTATATAATACTCCTGCCAAGAGAGAGTACGAGTACTAAACCCAATTACTCGTCAAATCAATGTTTATATTTTACGTCGGTTCCGTGTAGAAAGGTAACTCTATCAAATAGCAGCGACACAATATTTGCAGACGATACATATTTCCACCTTGCATACGAATAATAAGTCTGTCGTCACTTTTCTAACCACAAACATTAAACAGCCGTGCTAAAGGGAGCCGACCTGAACAACAGCCTAAATTTTCCTTGCACAGTTGGCTCTTGGTTATCCTTGTGAACCGGCATTTGCTTCCATCCTTCTCTAACGATCCCTACAATATACTACTAATGTCCGTCCATTCTTATTTCGTATACGTACAGAGGAGATTTGTCAGTGGCAGACGCACGCCATGCTGGCGTCGAGTTGATGCCTCTGATTCATCGTCGGTCAACACGATTCAGTTCAGCCATTGTAGTTAGAACGAGCGTCGTTTCGTTGATTCGGCCGCCATTGCAGTGGCGGTCGTTCGCGCGGAATTTGCGCGGGTTTGCCCGAAATTGGTATACGGCGAAAGAACATGGCAGAAGCATCCGTCCCTTAGTTGGCTAACGTGCGAACCACGTTCATTGCCACAGCTCGGTGACTACTTGTTCTATCCAACAGAGGTTGGCCCCACAATATTCAGTCATCGAATTCGATTGTGAACAGGAGCGTTGCGCTGCTCTTACGAGGAATTCTCAAGGCTGTAGACAAAATGGTGTAAACTGCACGACGCTGACCGCAGTCGTGGGTGTGGGCAAACCGAGCTGAAGTAACAGACGTCAGACGCGTAAGTCCACTAGTATTCGACTGCCTGCCACTTGCGTAGGTCGCGTTATCAGAAAAAGTGACCGAAACAGCAGCAGCAGCAGTAACTCTACGCGCGGTGAGGTTTCTACGCGAGGTAACACAGAGTTGAGCCGATCTGTGGCTTCTGGCAATATCACACCTGTTCATTATAATTTCTACACGAGTAGTAATTGACTTAAGCTAGTATTCGGTCTACCCGACAGATTCCATTCGTCCAATTCGTGGTTTGTTGGGCAAAAAGAGGCTTCTCCGTAAGTTTTTGCGGCGAGTTTGAAAGTTGTCAAGGTGGGAACTCGAATCCAATTTTGTATTGATGATTTTTTGAAGTATTTCAATTTTATTGCTGTTCTAACCATCACACGTACAAGTTTAGACCGAAACAGGTTAAGTTCGTTGAAACAGCCAAAGTAGTAATATATCGTGAAATCGAACTCAGGGTATGTCACACAATGACCGCAGTGTGGATGCCTAAAACTGATTTACGTTATGGTTACCATTCAGATATACATATGTACATGCTGCGTCGTGGCCGCTGGTAATAGTACGAACGGTAATCCTGTATAATAACCTAGACCGGTAATTTTAATTCCTATTAAACCAAAGGAGGAGGCACGAGGTAGGACAGTAGTAGGACAAAATTAGCCCTCGCATGGTGCGGTTTACCACTGTATTCGCTCATATGGAAGAGCTGTACTGCACACAAATGACCTTGGATCGAGACGTACGGCTTGTAGCTAGCTTCCATTCAACAAGTATATTAATATGTGACGTTAGTGACTATTTATAATACAAATACGTATGATTGACAGACTTATATACTCGAGGCGTATGAGTAGTTAGTTATAGAGTTTAGTATGATACAGTTAATAAACACAGTTGTCTTTGCCCTTCGAAGTTCCGTACAGTTTCTTGACAATAGTTTGCCACTTGACTAACTTACCTATTTTTGGTAGTTCAAGGCACTTTCATATAGCGGTTGCAAAGTGGTCGATTTAGTGACAAATAAATATCTGAATTCTTGTTTTTTTTATCTGTCTACGTAATATAACTATTTATATCGAAAGCTTATGGTGTATAGTTGAAAATATAGTTTTGAATTTGTATGTAATGCACGATGGGTTGATAAGTCCTTTTAAATGGACTCATATATTTCGATAATATGCCCTCGTACGGTGCGGTGGTGTATTGATATACACAACCAGGTGACTTCGAAACGCATGGGCTGGACTTAGTTCGAAACCAGGCGTGAACAAATGATGGCTATCCCTCGTTTAACCGATAGTTGATGGTCAATCGATACAAAAAACCCAAAGGGTCCGTAATGGTAACTCGACTGCCTCCCGCTTTTAAACTGCTGCTTTGCAGATCCTTTGATCATGTTTCAAGCGTAACGATAACAACAAATGCTTTGTTATTTTCTGATAGCAATATACCATGGAGTTTCTGTGTGTAAAGAAAACAAGATTCTGCAATGGACATAGAACCAACTACGCGCGATAAGCCTTCATGGTTGTTATCATCATCAGCCTTACAGCTATGAGATACGCGTACCTTCACGCGTTTGCATTCAAAAGCTACAATTCTTCGGGATTTTATATGACCTGTTACCAACACCGTAGCAATTACGTATCTATTATGATTAGTGAAGAACGCCCACAACTCTTACGGGATCGATCTATCTAAGGCAGGGTTCGTTAACGAGTTGTCGTTGGAGTATACAACATTTAGCAAAGGAGAAATACAAGTGAGAATGTAATATAGCATCATGACTGCGTGAGTAAAAAGGAGCCATTTCTGGATACAGACAGTGAATAAAACGAAGCAGTTGACAGACCGGACAGAATAACCACAAGTAAAACATCTTTCAGGTAAACAACTTTCCTACACACCACAAAATGGCCATTTCCGTGCATGAGCGTATATTGAGCAGGTAGAATGTAAAAGTAGAAATAAGCTCGCAGTTAAAACGGCAATGGGATTCGGTATTTTAAAAGTTACTTGTCACGCAAGACGTGATCACGACGACGATTGCTACTATTGTAGGAGTGCCATCTACCTAGTCACGTAAATGCTTAAAGTGACTACTGTCAAAGATGCTTGTCAAGTACACGTACCGGCTCAGGTATACGTCACTATATAGGTCATCGTTGTTATTCTTTTTTTTAACGTGCATCCGCGATGTTCGACCTTATCTCAACGCTTAATCTTACTTTGCGCCCAAAAGCTTTATCTCTTCAAACCGCGTCCAGTATCCATTTATGATTTTCCAAATCGAAACTTCCAGTTCCTACACTGTATAAAATAACTACCTTTTTTGGGAGTAAGCATAAATTAATAGAGAAAATATACCCGCAATTATAATCATTTGCAGTTGCTAGATGAGAAGGACCGGAGAAAATGACGAAAAGAACATGATATATGCGAGCACAAATCTACCCCCAAATTCAGAGAAAATGCAGAAAATTTTTCAGTCCCGTGGATCAGTGTTGCCCTTGCACGTATGCATATTACGTACTGGCTTAGCTCTTGTTGCGCGTTGTTTTTTAATTTTATTATTGGCTGTGTATATTTGATATATGGTGATATAAGGACGGTGTTTATATCGGTAGATAAACCATTCCAGGAGACCGATAATACCTTAGATAGGAAATTCTGCGCAATTTACAAATGTTCAGTAGTTTGAATACGGCAATATATGTCGCAGTGAATTGTGCACAATAATAAACACATATCCAGTATGTTCATACGGTTTCTGAAAATGAGTACCTATTAATGTACTTATTTCCAATTCAACTGTAAACCTGCTTTTGCAAAACTGTAAACCTACTTTCGCCCCATTCTTTTCTTTTTGTATAAAATACTATGAGAATTCATATTTTGTTACGCACGGAGCACCATAACATAGCTTATACCTACAACACAGTTCTACAAACTAAATTCATCACAAAACAACAGAAATTCATGAACGCAGAAATGATGCTTCACCCCAATACTTCAGGTTCCTATCGGTGACATATATGCACTGCGGAGGGGTAATTAACTTAAAACAAATTAGCATTAATTTACTCAACAGTGAATATAGATAGTTGTATTGTTTAAAATTGCCTATCGTACAGCCAGCCCTTACCACGTTCTACTTTTCGTCTGTCCGTTATCAACGAGCGCATAGAGCTGCGCTGTTTTGCTAATGCTGATAGTATTCGGATTTTTAGACGTCTCAATAAATTAGTAGACGTATTGAAAATGTATTCATATATATACGGGACATTTACACTGTTCCCAAGCGAGAATACTACTGACCCGGAAATTGTATGCAAACTTCTTACTGGTCCTGTCTCCGAGGTAGAGTAGTATTTATGAATATTTTTGTTGTTGTCCTCGTTGTTTCCGACGTCTTCTTCTTAGCTTGGGCAGCTTTGATGCACGGAGCTAAGCCAGCTGTTCAGCTCAAGAAGAACAAGACGAATTGTCAGCCATTTGCTAACTCAATAGCCGCCGACAAATAGCTAAATGCGGCCACATCTATTGAAATACAAAATCTGCTTGAGCAGCTCCCACGCGACTACGTTTGTCTGTCTTCATTGATCCTGGTTGACTGTATCTTAGACGGGGTCTTGCTTGTATCCCCTGGGCGACTATTGTGATTACACTGCTACAATTTAATATAAGACAAAAACAGCCATAGTTAAAATTCGCATATACTATACGCGATGCGAACATATGCTTGGCCCTTGCCTGCCCACTAGTACAGCGTAGATTCAACGATGTCCTAGGGAGCAAGTGATGCAGGAAATGCTCCTGGTGACGGTCATGACGCGACATAATGCGAAGGCCATTCGTCGCTACTGCTTGCGATTGTCTTATGTTGCCTTTCGTGCAGTCCTCCGAAGCTACCAGGGCAGGCAGCGGCAATAGTTACATAGAGAGGCTTATTAGTAGTGCTATTAATATGAACAGTTGTTCTGGGGAGGTGCGGAACTGCGCCACTGAGCAAAAAATGCGAATCCTGATTAGTAAGTAAAAAGCTCATGAGGCAATGGGCATGGAACTTGATCGACCTGTTATTCTTATAGTCAAGACGATAAGAAAAGAAGATTTGTTTGTTTTTTTACTTAACACTTATTCTATTGTGGCTGTCATTTGGTCGGCTAGCAATAATGGTATTGCATCTACGAAATTAGCCAGAATGCATTGCGTCAGTGGTAGATATGGCAGACTCTACTTCTGTGTAGATAAAGATGATTGTAATTAATGATCGAGGTTTAGTTGCAGTAAACCTCGGATCCAAACGTTACTTCATCAGCATTAGTTAGCAGAATCGAATACAAGTTATGGAAGCCCTACCGCATCGTAAAACATTTGGCGCGGCGACGATATGGCCAGAGGGCCAGATCCATAAACGGAGGTCTTAGATGGGGTCTGAGTGATCAAAAATTTTCTCAGATTATTGCTTCAAATCAGTTCCAATATAATCCCTGTATGTAGTCGCATTCGACTTGCTCAAATATTGTTGACGCGCTTACTCGCGATGAATCTAAATAGTCCTCATCGGGGCATTAGAAATAAGGTTTTAGTGTGCGTAACGCTGCCAATAGGCTTAAGCTTTTACAAACGAACTTGTGTTGATAATTTACATATAATGGGTACTTATGTCTATTTATGGTAGCAGGTTGTCATTTCATTATATTTATTAGTCACGCATACTGGCCTATTGTTTGAGTCGATAAGTGATACTTGGCAGGAATTTGTTCTAATAATAAGATCAAGTAATGGGCAGCAACCCCATTGCTTGGGATAAGTTTTTTTTGTTAAAATTAATTTTTGATATTTTTTTCAAGCATTTTATATGTTACAGTGTAGAGTAAAGGGTGCGCTAACAAATCGCATTTTCTGCTGATTTACTACCCGTGGCGTCTTAAAACTTTTTTCTGATGACTTCAGCATATTTCAATGCACATTACCGTTGAGCTTTGTTTATATGAACCGTTTACTTGTCCCACACATTGACCTACAGCAGAATGTTTTTACAGTTTTAAATGCGTGTTTAAATAGGTGTATTTGTAGCTAATTGGCTAATTAACATACTAGAACTATATATTTACCACGTAGTAGACTTAAATGTTGAAGTACGATCTTCACGATCGTTGTGTAACATTTAGCAAATATGAATAATATTGATTTTTTTTTACAATAACTACCGCTTATTTAATAACATCATTAACATAAACGATGCAAATCCCGTTTTCTTTTTTATCTATGGCACACTCAAATAAAGTGCCTTCTTGGGCTAAAGTATGAAGAAAGACTATTCGCTCTATGAAGCGTGTTTTTATAGACCCTATGTTTATGCCATATCATATTAGTTTCATACAAAATAAGTATTATCTTTACAAACCAGCCGGGTAAGAACAAACTTCAATGACATTAAACTTGCTTGATAAAACTGCGTAACCCAAGGTTGACATTAATCACAGTAATATAACTTTAACTAAGACGTTCACGTCATTAGTTAGACATATGCTATGTTATTAATTATACTAAGTCAATTCCAATCGCTAAATCTGCCTTAGACTTATATATATATTATAATTTATACGGTGAGTGCATACGTTCAGTACCTCCGACAGCTTGTGCTATGTAACCTAGCTATTAAAAAGCTATAAGCAGTCATAAATATACCCCATTAGTTTCGGTTTACGACTTGTTTATCTTTGGACCATTTGTTTCTCAGATAGTTGACCTAATTTCGATCTTCAATCAGTTACTAATCAATCAGATTGACTTGGTCAACAGAGTAGCTAATCTAGCTAAAACGGGGCAAATCAACTCCGTACACAATTCTGGGCGTCCTTAAAACGATCACTTTATAAATTCGTTGTAATTCTTACGTGGGTTTGACGGTTCCTTCGAAGTCGCCAGTATTCTCGTACAGAAGCAGCCGCTAATAAGAGAAGTGGCATATACGGCGGTGTGGCCTTCAAATGCAATTAGACGTTCCGATAAGTCTTCCTCCGGTTCGACTGAATCCGATATATATACACACACAGCAGCAGCAATAAGAGAAACAACAGAAAAACGTCGGCAAACGCAAAAGACGATTATGACGTTTTTATGGGTATTGCCCAGCCCAGATAACGCTGCTGAATGGATGGCATAAAAGTCCTTTACTATACAGAATTACGACACAATAGAGAATTCTCACGCGTTCCGGTGGATCGCCAGCGAAAAGTCGGTATCGGACCCTCGTTGGCATTCGTATAAGGAGTTTTGTTTATGTACATTTTGTGGGTGTTGATGATGTCGTGCAAAAAAAAAGCTACGATCAAAAACGTACCAAGAACATGCCCAGTGAATCGCAAGGTTAGGTATTCATCAATTATGAGGCTAGCCCTCCTTCTGGTATGCTCCTTCATTTAAACTTTCGCTAGCTTATTTAACTTGGTTATGTCTTCGGCTTACAGAGCCCGCTTATGAATATTATAAGTAAGTTTTTTTTTTTTGAAAAATGAATCTAGTTTAAAAATCAAAGCTAGTTCTCATGTATCCATATAGTCATTGTAAAGCCTATCAAGAATGACCAGGCCAGGGTCTAAATAACGCTCCAGCTATAGGTAACATGCTTGGAGTCGATATGAAAATAATTTCTTATAAATTACATATTCCAATATAATTGAATTATAGATGACCTCGGCATTTACCCCTATATGCGGGTAATTCAAGTCCCTGAGCTAGGATAGTCACAGTTAATCACTTCTTTCAAATATCAGTGTGATATGATTTAGTTAAACATAATAGGACCAGCCTTCTTAAATGCTCTGTGTTTATAATAAAAGAGTGTTAGTTTGCCACTGGTTATTTGGGAATAAGGAATATTCGTATGCGTGCAATTATTTTTATTACTTTATTAAGGCAAAAATAAAAACAAGGGATCTCGTATTTGCTATGATACGGACTACGGGTTCACTGCAAAGTGACTCAAGTTAAGAAACTCACCCAAATTACTTGTGTTTTGATAAAACAAAAGGGTAATAATATTGAAATATATCGAGCGTAAATACCATCGACTTGTTTTTGAGGGTACCTTTGTATCTTTCGAGTCTTATAGTCGATGTCACAGTTAGGCTTTCCCCCCAGCTGCCCCCAGCACGCAACGGTCCGCTTACGCCCGAGTTCGAATTTTGTCCACAACGGGCCAGTAGGAACAGCGGGTAAATACCTGACCTATCACGGAGACGTAACCCTTCCCATTTCATGCAAGCGAAAGGAAAAAAATTACGTCATAACTTATTCATTCAGGGATTGCTTTTGGTTAGTGTAGGAATAACTTTCCTATGAGCTTACTCAAATTATAGTTTTTGCACTATCTGTCAAAAGACCTTCGAGGACTTTGGCAATATTGCTGCTTTGATTAAGAGTAATTATCTACGCTAATCAAAGGATAAAGTTGATTTAAGCAGAATATCTGGCGAACATCTCATATATTTTTGGAGTGAATATGGCGTTTAGCAGTTTAAAGCTGGTTAGTTAAGAGTTCCTGTGATTATGAAGAAAAACGTCGTTCGAATATTAGGAGCTTCTCGCCTGTATTTTGTAGTTTTTGATAGGTAGGAAGACATCGTTTCGTTCGTTCGTTCGTTCGTGAACAGTATATAAAAGTCACACTTCAGCTTCACAACTTCAATTAAGAGCAAATATATTTTTATACTATATCCTTATACTACTTCGTACAACCGAGAAATTACGTTTATATATTTTCTAAATACTGTTCTGCGTTAGGGATCAATGCTAGGATAGTATAAAAAGTTTTACCTCATTACTTTTATACAACTTGTAGTTTTTGCGCAGCAGCCAGTATTAGTTTTGATTTTGTCGTACGTAGTTTTAAAAACATGGACAACTTGTTTCCAAAGGGTCGTAATATCGAAATCGTGTTCGAAGCTACGGTGGCTGTTAGCAAAAATTATTGCTGCTATGAACGATACAAGAATGAATATATCCATAGGGGATATAAACTAGTCATACATTCAAATATCCGTCTCATATCTGTAGCTCAAATCAGAGAAAATCTAAAACGAGGCCATGCCGAGAAACGCGGAGCGTTTGCAATTGGCAAGTCAGGTTCTAGTCGCGAGAATGAAGACTTAATATTCGAAAGTATCAATCCGGTAACCTTCGCTTCGTTTTCTCGTGGGTGGTTTGAACGCCGTTCTTTTATTATTTACTAGAGTGCCTTTTGCTGGGAGTCTGGACAAATAAGGTCATGGTTCTGGAAGTTAAGTCGTAATGCTACAGAATTTGTTTAATTACAAGCTCAATCACACTGGGACTATAATTCATATTTCGTAGTGTGTTTTTAATAACTTGAATTAGCAAGGACAAGTCAAATCGCTGCTCTCTAAAATATTGTGCATCGGATAAGTTGAGACCCATTTTTTATTCAATCCACTCCGATGGAAATACCCTGAAACAATTCATGACGAGATCTGTGTCGCTTTCCAAATCGGCTTGCAGTTTGTGAGGGCAACTATATATTTTCGAACGAAAGTTAACCAGCTGAGTTGAGTGCCGATAATAATTTTTCTTCTATTGCGCCCAAACGATTTGAGTTAGGGATCAGACGGAAACGGAAAAGCATGCGACCTCTGGTCCCAGAATTAACGTTGGATTGCCGTCTTCATCGTTACCGCTTCGTCACAGTTCGTACAGGATATATATAGTTATAGTCGTATAGGATTTTTATGTGTGATTGTTGTATCTATGGCTGTAATTGTATAGTATTTTTAGGTGTGGCTAATAAGATCTCTGTGCGAATAGAAAAGCAAACCTGTTGAGCTCTGTTCAAAGCACATAATTAGAGGTAACAAATAGGTAAAATAATTATAAAATAAGCTAACCCAAGTTGTTGTATAACTTCGCTGCACTTTAGGTGAGAGCCGCTTTATGCGTAGATGAAGGCTCTGTAGCTGAAGAGCCTTCAGTGTTCCTGCAGACAGCCTTGAAGGCGCACGACCGTTCACAGAAAACTAGTTCGAGGAACATTGAGGTCGAATGTGACCCCGATGCTATCACAATTCAGCTTCGAGGAACTCGAAATTTCAACGGAATGATCTATCCAAAGGGCTTATCGACGAATTCGTCGTGCATGATGCAGTACAGTAAGGGAATAAGCGACAGCTTGGTGAGTCGGAGAGCAAACTAATAAGCGTGAAGGTTTTATAACCAACCCGTGACTGACCGGTATCCTCAAATAATCCGGCGTAAGAATTGTACGATGTTATATTTAGAAGATAAATTAGAATGTTATTGTTTTGTCTATAAGCACTACTCCTATAAACAGGACTATTTACTGAGTGAGCAATTCACGATTTGCACGTTTTCTTTCAAACGTTCAATAGGGGAGATTAGGACAAATTTGCATTTCTCCTTTTTTTTCTCGTAGGTTTACAAGCTGCCGTTACGTAGCTGCAACACGATGAGTACTGATGTCAGGGGCGGCGTCGAATATTTTAACACTGTTATCATTGAGCCTCACAGGAAAGTCGTCACCAGTCGCGGAAAAGGGTTTCACATACGCTGCAAATACCATACACTTCACAATCATACATAGTGAGTTTTACGTCGATGTAACGACTTCACATGAATCCTTTCGTTTCACCATGGCGTAACAAAGAACCTGCGATTAAAAAGACCTCAATTATTCGTTATCACTATTGTTATACACTGAACATATATGCATTTTTTTGTACCGTCCTTATTTACGTAGAGAAGAAAACTCCTAATATCCTAATGATATCTTTCGTACACGTGAAGCCATTTGTTGCAAATATACGCGCGTATGTTTGTCGCTGTGCTCTACGCTGTGTACTTAAGTAAGTGTGAACGTAGATAAACTTATTGAAAAAAAAAACAAGAAAGAATCGATATCATTTTCTTCTAGTATGTCTACGAAGTACCAATGTGCGGATTGAGATGGCATGGCAGACTAGGGCTTCGAGGACGCTAAATTTTTACGAGGTATCCAACTAAGCAACCAGCCTGTAATTATATCCAATTAGCGCGGGTTCCTTTTCAAAAGTGGTCCAGGGGCTTGATCAAGCCAGAGCAGTTCAGACTACAACTTGTCTTGGGAAAAGTACATAAATTTCTTATTATTATTGTACAAGATGACCTGGGTAAGTATTTATTTATGTTGTAGCTCTTCATATTATAATAACCGTGAATAAATTTTTACTATTATTTAAAATGTCGACAAATCAGTAATGGTGCTTGGCTACCTAGATGATATAAGTAACATTTTTTTTCAATTAAATGGGTATTATTAAATTAAATGAGAGTTAACTAAATTGCGACTGTTATTCGGAGCCATTAAGAATAAATGTTCTTCAAATAAGCTATGAAATTGGGCAATACTTTTGTGTAACCCATTTTAAATAATAAATATTGAATAGCACATATAACGATGACATAGGGCAAAGTAACAACTATTCCATTATATTCCGCCATATCCACAATCAGGAACCAGCACAGGTGGACGCCTGCGAAACTTGTGATTTATAGTTTAACCTGAACCAAATTAAAGTGCGCCCGAAAAACGACTGATAGACTATTTTTTAGTGCGTTTGAGGCAAGAGCCGTTGATAAGGCCGAACGACCTGACGTCCACATGAGAATCTACGTTGGAAATTCAGAAAAGCAGGTTGTGGCAGAGAACGTCAAAATCGGAGATCCCCTCACATTGTCAGTCGGCATCGAACCCAATTGTAAGCCGAACTCTACTAATTATTAAACAGTGAATAATTTCTTCAGTATACCTTGATACTCGGTACCCGTGTATAGTTAGGTTTCATGCCATTTTCGCGTTTGTCTGCCAACGTACTTATATAATCAAATGAACTTTACCTAAGTATGAATCGGGTCAAGTTAAGTTTCACTGGAAAAAATTGTCAAAAAAAATAAAGTATGGAATAGACTGTCAAACGCGACAGGTCCAACAAAGATTGAAACTCCGCGGAAACGCTATCTTCTTACCGCTTGCATCAGATCGGCGATTTAGATTTGATTCATCTTGTATACATCGAGTGTGTTTTAGAGCACTTTGTGGCGCCATATTGTCTTTTTTTTCTAATACTTCGCTTGGCGTTTATCTTTATGTGCATAGTTCGTTTTTACTAACAGCGGATGCGCCGACTACAATCCGCTAGGTGGCACAACATGCGTGGCCAAATTTACTAACATTAATGTTTTTGCCACGACTGTTTGTCTGTATTCTCGTAGCGATGTACGGAATCCGTGTCACGAATTGCGTGGTGCGAGATGGCTTCAACTGGGGCGCTCAACCCCTCGTAAATAACGAAGGGTGAGTAAAACAGGGCTCAATTGTCTTTGTCGAAGCATCACTGGTAACGGAAGTTGATGATCACTCACCGAACCATAGTTGTACATTTGTCTTGACTCATAATTGTTGAAGAACTGAAATACTTGGAACTCTTTGATATGTGCCTATTGTACCCTGCCGTATACTATGGGCGTCTTTAACATTTGCCACTAAGGTAGCATCCAGCTATAAAGACGGTTTATACTCTGTGACTCCGAATCGATCACTACACGATAACTTTGGAAGGATCATTTCTCTTTTATAAAATGTTTATAACTAGCTCTATGTGTTGCACAAATCAGTATAAGTCAACCTTCACATCACGTTACATTTACATTTTATACGACCCTGTAATAAAAAACAAAATACCTAGCTTCAGCTATACACTAGCCATAGCATTTACTATTTTCCCTATACAGGTGTTATTCGAGTCAACTATTCTGTATTCCATGTGATGTCAGTAAATTACCTTGCAAAGTCACGAACTAGGTGCTAACCGAGTAAGTTAAGAAATTAACTTCTAGTTAATTGCAATGTGCAGGTGCCCAATCGACAAAGAGATTATGCCCGGCTTCGAGTATAGCGACGGAACTTCAAAAGCAACGTCGACGTTCCTTGCTCACAAGTTTCCTTACACGAAATCTGTTTATTATCAGTGCCACGTCCGACTCTGCCACAAGCCATCAGGCGGTTGTGACGATGTGGTAAGTTTCATCTAAACACTTGGAGATACGAAAACGCTAAGCACACACTCTGCTCAAATGATAAATTAAAACTAAGCATTACTTGTACCGGACGCGTAAGTTTCGTATATGCGTTCCCCCTTACTCCTGCTTGTTTTGCGCGTCTGAATGCAATGATTAGGACAACTCACAGTTTGGGCAAGCTACAATCAGAGTCTGAAACGGTTATCCTCAGTAGGAGTGATCCTTGCACCGGTTACAGATGACGCCTTTTGCCTAAAATGGCTTCGGGGGAGCACTACCCAAGAAATGGAGGTGAGTTCTTGTCATCCTTTGGCCGTAAGGCACGACAGCGGGAGCTCTCGCTTTGCTGATTAGGCGGCGTCAGGCAGGTCCAACGTATTATCAACGTGATACCGACGTAACCTACCGCTATAGTCACAGGGTGTTATGTTCATCAATTCCTGTTCGCTACTACTGTGAACAGAACGTTCCAGCCAACAGTAATCTATTGATCAGTACATACGCCTGCTATTAAAATACTATCGAATGAAACAGTGATGTATAATGAGAGCTCATTATATTTATATATATATGTGTAAACATAGGTCATGGCTAGTCAAAATATATGAGCATGCAGAATGCTATCTTTACCGCCGGCAGACAGGCACACACATATGTATGTCCCCATTTGCAAGGCCTTCATTTGTATTCGACCATCCGTTTCATTGATTGGCTGTGGTCAGGACTGGTTAAGCCGTGAAACTAATCGTTGTGGTTTTGAAAAACGCCATCTTTTAAATGAAGGCATGAACTGATTATCAGCTACTGGTTTCAGCTGAAGCCATTCTGCTGGTAAAATAATTTGTGTTTTTAAGTGAGCGACGAAACTATTATTAGGCAGATAGATATGGTACTAACGTGCGTGTGCACCTGGTTCCTGATGCAAGTTCCTTATGAATACATTTATATATGTAACTCGTAGAGAGGTAACGGGCCAAGAGCAACACTTACGCTAACTGACAAGGACTTTTTGAAGTCGCCGTTAAAATAACGAGTACAGACGGATACATACAGAACGGCACAAAGAGGGCTATAAAACAAATTACGGAAAGGTCAAAGAACGTATCAATTCATCGGTCGCGCTAATTGAGGAGCAGTAAGCAGGAAACAGCAAGCAGACGGCATCTACTGTTGTACAAAAGATGACGGAGCAGTTTAGCTAGAACCCTGTCTGCAGCTAGGACTAAGATACCGTTTCTAGACTTAGCTTCGGCGTCAGATCCTGTCTCAGTGTCGTAGCAACAGTAAGGTTTAACCTAACCAGAAAATTTCCAGTCATGTACCCGACTTCGCCAAGCTCTGCCTCAAGCCTCCTTGCTGCCCTCGCGTCTATTACACCCGACACAAACAAAAGCCACCTTTTCGATGGCCTGTCAAGCAACAATGGGAGGCTGGGCTGACCAACAACAATGGCGCGTAGAAACACACATACGCGTGCACACAGTAACGGCACAACACAGGGCCACAGTCAAGAGTCTAACAGCAGTAGAAGCTGATTGCCGTATCAAGACAAGGGGCTAAGTATGCTATCTATCGCAGCTAGACGCACTAGCGACTTATATCAGAAGATGAAGATGCTATAAATTGGCCATCCTAAAGGGATTACGAGAGAGGATAAGAGCATGAGGCGGAATAGACGCTGCTGTGCGAAAGCTCCAGGCCGAGATAGACCCAGAAATTAAGGGAGCCAAAAACGGAGAAAGAGATCGGAAAGCGAAACAGATGTTCTGGGGAGGCGGAGGCCGTTGGCATGACGTGAGTTTGTAAAAGCAGTGAGACGGATAAGATTACTGATGTCAATAGAACAACGATAGGAAGCTCCTCAACATACATATGCTTGTACAGTGAATGGGTGAATGGAAATAATGAGCCTTTTGCAGCGGCAGCCGAATTCAACTGAAAAAAAAGACTAAACCTGACGATTTGTCGTGCTTATAAGAGAGGAAAAAGAACTTGCGGTTGCATCAGGGCTACTCTATCCGAAAAGTCAATTACCAAAATCAGTTGTAGCAAAAAATGGAGTTAATACACATATGCATCATAGTTTATTACAGGAACAGATGCGAGACAATGATTGTACTTCAATATATATATATATATATATATATATAACCAAGCAAAAACTGGTAAGAAAACATGCTGACTTTTTTCTCAAACGGTTGAGTCGACCTTTATTTTGCTCATTACTGTTGTTCAATTGAATACGGACCTAAAAATTGGATCATTCTTGTTGGAAATGCAGCCTCCAACTTGCGATGGCCTCCGGCCAGACCGGCGTGACCGAGGTCGAATGCCACGATCGTTAAGTCGGAGCATTCGTGATGTCGAGGAAATTAAAGCGATCGAGATTGGTGACAAGAGCACTGAGGTATTTTCGGGGCTTTACGTCAACGAACCTTCCGACGTCGAGAGGGAAAGTAAGTATTCGTTTCATCAATACTCTCAGTCTGAAACGGATGTGTGAAACGTAGCTGCTTTACGGCTATGGGATCCCTTCCAGACATATGTTAATTAATGACAGAAGGATACGCTTCGAAAAAGTATTACATTAAGTATTACATTATTACATCGTGTTTTCAATTTAAATTAGCCGAGAATCTGGATGCGATGAGATAAGGTTAGTGAATTTCCAGTTGTTTGAAGGTGGTTGACGAACCTTTGACTAACAAGACTTTATACGAATCGCTTCCAAGTGCCTTCGAAGGTCCTAAGGTAGAAACACTCTGTTCAACTACAAGTTGTCCTTTAGTTTTCTTTAATTAAATTTTTTTTATACCGCTTATCTGCAGGATTCGAGCCTTTTAAATTACCAACCTTTTAGATCAATGCAAGATACATTAACTAAGAAATTGTTATTACGGTTCTAAGGAGATTTTAAAATGAGTCGATGTGTCTAATTGTTTCCTCCGGAAAGAACCGTAAATCATTACCTAACGGATTGTCAAACCGCCTGACAAATGACGAACACTTCTTATTGTGATGATGAACGGTTTTAAGACTATAAAATTGTAAATAAGTGTACAAATTAGTTAAGAGGACGCATCTTATAGAAGACTCCGTAGGAAAAACAATCTAGAGCAGTGTCACATATAAACAATGAGGTAAGTGAAGGCTGACGTGTAGCTCGATAAACTGTCCTTCCGAGAAAAGGTTTGTTGGCTAGGAAGACTGACGGGATTATTGTATTTGTTCCTTGCACCTGCCGTCTGCTCAAGCAAGAAGAAAGTGCGTTCGAAGTTTTTGATCAATTTGTTCTGAAGCCAGTTCGCTAAGCCTAGATCGATTGGCCATTCTTATCTGTATACAACAGTCACACTAGCAGCTATTCTTACCGGTTCACACAAAGAAGGATGAATTCTATGCCAACATAGCGGTGAAAAGATCTTCTTCTACACCGTCGTTTCCAGCAGCTTGCTTTTAGACGGGCTCCGTGTACGGGCATCGCTCTGTCCGCTACCCCTTCATTTCTTCGCTCAGCTACAACAACCGCGAACAACAGATGGAAGTAAATGCTTTACGAACGCTTGTGTCTATCTATATTTTAATGGAAGTCAATTGGCTTTGGGGGCAGCTCCCTGCCTTTTGCTTAGATCGGTTTTTACTTTAAGTTGTAATAAGTTCATTGTAAGCCGTTGGATAGACCGAATAAACAATGTGTGTAATAGTTTCGCACAACTTCGCTCTGTTGCGCACGGTTTACTACTTGCGGTTTTTGGCTACGTAGTAGAACTCATTGACGTTAAACGGTGTTCATAGTCTGCGCAGTGTATCATTCGAAAAATACCATGGAGAAATTTTAGATTTACTCTAAGGTATGGGCGTACGTCTGTGTACATGGATATCGTTGCTTGTACCAGCTAGCTTTTATAGCGCAATCGTTTCGCAGACGCTTGCTTACGGTGGGTATTTATCGGTATACGTCGGCAAAGTGCACTGCTAATCGTTGTCTCATTGTGCAAGCTGAATCTGTGTGCTCGTGACTGATAGACATTACTGATAGACGTTTGACCTTGGCCATATCACAGTGTAAATATCAGTCAAAATAAAAGTAAGACGAAAGGTTCTATGAAGCGTTGTTTTGCGAACGCTTGAATCTGTATTCGTTAATTGGTACCATATACTAGAACTTCTTAACAGTAAACATTTGTAGCAGATACTAAGTGCGTAAGTATATTATCAATTTTGTCATTATAATGTTTTCGTTAGGCCTCTGTGCCCACTTATAGCTGTTGCTCATTTACGGCCTTGATGGTGGATAGGGGCTAAGTCAAAGATCGTGACTAGTACATAGTTTCATAACTTATATGCAAATGATGAATCAGAGCAGATATGTCTAATTGCGATGTAGTCCCAAAAGAATACTTGGAACAGGGGCATTTTTTTAATGATTACATTAATACGTCGAGTCGAACAACTAACTTTGCGGTACAAAAGCGAAACGAGCTACTTCCTTGAAGAATAGTAACTTTAACCGAACAGTTGACAGGTTTCTGAAGTTAGGTGGCTCAAGCCACGTATACACAAATACAAACAGAACGATCTCGAGATGTTCCCTAGCGGCGTACACACTAGCGCTCTTGAATTGGAATCAGGAGCTTAAATCCGCAAGGTAAAACATGTCGTTTTCATCATTAAGTACCTTTTAACGGGGGAGCTTTTCGAAATGACCGTTGAACATCGAACAATGAATCCTAAAGTCAAAAACCCAACATGCAATATAGTATCCGTACTTATCTGGATCTTTACCCACGTTGGGAATATATACAATTATAAAAATAAGAAGTAATGAAAAAGAAGAAGGTAGAGTGACAATACAGTTACAAATATCTTGGTCCCTTTTGTATCTATTGACATAGCAATTTCCTTTAGTAAAATACCACTTCCGCATTTACGTTTTTGCATATGTCGACATCCACTTGATTGCTATGACTTCAGATCACCACTATTATATATTATTTTTCAAGAAGTACCTCTCGTGCACTCCACTACTGGTCTGTTATTCTCCTCACGTCGATTGTTCTGCTAGCTCACGCTACTGCCGTTTTTCCACTCTTTCTTTTCAAAGTCCCGGCCGTGTGCCTCGAACTCATTTATATATACAAGTATGGTTAAAAAATGAAACCCGAATTGTCACTCGCTTCCTAGCTAGACTTGTATCCGGCATCCACCGTTGCTGTCGCTCGTCTACTTTAAAAAGCCGAGGCTTTCCTTCATTGTGCAGCCGTCGGCTGTCGTTGCTGCTACAACCTCAACGAATTCACGCTTGAACGGCGTTTTCTTATCAATCGTTTATATACGCCCATGGTTTCTTGCGCCCTTACCATTACAGCTGTCGCTGGCCACTAGCGTGGCAGCGGCAGCCGGCAAGCGGCGAACTCCATGCAGAAAATATGCGGCTGGCAACAGCAGCGGCTGCGGAATCTTCCGTCGTTCACTCGCTTTCTTCACTATGACTTTATTTTCTTGCATTTCGTCAGACTCTTCTCTAACTGTGCCTCCATTCCGCTTTTTGCATCTGTTTTCTGTGTGTCTCTTCCTCATAGTTTATCCTGTTGTTATTCTCCAGGCTGGTACTTATGTAGCTAGGCGAGGCGGCAGAGTCTCGCCGCCGAAAAGCTATTGTTTTATTTTGGCTCAGCCACAACTGTGTATTCCTGCCCGCCTGTTTGCCTGAATGTCGGCCTTCCCAAGCGCTGTCCGAGGCGGCTGTCGTCGTCTTTTGCGTTCGACACTTTCCAGTAGCCGGGAACTTGTCTTTCTTTTTAAGGATGAATGGGACCACGTCAGTGCAGCCAGTCGAACCGACAACCACGGGCTTTCCGTTAGCGCTAGCGACGTGCCTGTTTACGGCCATAGGTTCTATACGTATAGTTCTTCTTTTTTCTTCACACGATTTCTGCAACACGTATTGCTGCTTCGGTTGCCGCTATGAGTCTAATGGAGCTACGATTGGACGCGGGTAGCGTCCGCGTGCGTGCAAAGCAACGACAGTGTTTAAAGTTAGTATATAGACTCTATGTAAGACTGTAGGTCCAGTTTCGTTGGCTCATTGTTTATAATCACCGTATCACGTTCACAGTTCGACATAGCTCTCCTAGGGGATGCCATGAGAAAGCACAATTACACTAGTATCTTGACAGCACCGTCTGCAGATCGTCTCAAAGGCCCACGTATCCAGGTCTAGATGGTTAGTGCCTTCACACTCGCGCCTGCTGGTTAGTGTCATAGCGCGTATAAACGACGTGTAATAACCACACTGTAAACCTCTTTCTCCTCCTTCATCCTGTCCTTCGGCGCATGGTAAAGTTCTCATTCAATATCTTCGGTTACTCCACGCTTTGTTTATATTAGATGTATGCTCGTATCTTGATCTGTCTCGACTTTCTCCATGCATGCATCTTAACCCCGCAGCGAAAGCCCGTTGCTCACTAGGGACGTCGTGGATATGTTTGCGTGTATCAAAACATGCATCGGTCGTAACCAGAGGGGATACAAATGCGCATAGTGCAAGACGGTGCCGAATGCGATGTCGTTGCCAGCACTAGAACTTTGCATATCTGATATGTTTGATTTCCTTCGCATTTTCCTGCTTCTCAGATTAGACCCAATCAGGCCGCAGATATCTGAAGCATACACCTGGCGTATGCTCTTTTGCGCGAACAAGACGACAGCCTTCCTTTGCTTTAATGCTACAGCAGCATATTCGCATGCCCTCTGTTTTTTTTTTTACTCGTCTCTACAGGTTTGTCGTCATCAATGTCGAGGCCGAAGCACCTGCAACCATACCCCAGTGTGGCCGCA
This sequence comes from Varroa destructor, assembly GCF_002443255.2. Lineage (NCBI taxonomy): Eukaryota > Metazoa > Arthropoda > Arachnida > Mesostigmata > Varroidae > Varroa > Varroa destructor. The sequence continues at coordinate 11,036,355 of NW_019211455.1, forward strand.
GGCCCCTTGGCCTCAATGATATCAGCGACTCACTTCGCCATTGTATGCTCTCTGTGGTGTTTGCCTTTATCGTCACAAGCCACTTCCAGTTTCGGAACGCTGTCCAAACTCATATCGCTGATGCGATGGTGTCAGACGTTGTTTGCCCTTGTATATACCGCGTTAGTTCTTGGTTTCACTTCAACCACCGGTTCCTGGCTCAGGACGAGGAGAAGAATATTTGTGCTTTGCAGGAACTTTGTGCTCAGGCCCACACAAACATCAGAAATTTAGATAAACGGTTGAGCTGACTGACACTTCAACTAGAAAGCGGGTCGCTGCTTGTATTAAATGTGAAGCACACAAACCAAACACGCAGCTGATAACCAAGGTAAGAACAAATGAAGCCAATCTATTTCGTATCCCGTCGCTTTCTCCTTTCCCCAACGATGACCGGCTTAAACGGTAACGCATTAACATCTTACGTATATAATAACACTGAATTCCATGGAGCGCTCACTAGTACGAACTCTAGTCCCTACACCGATTTCCGGATCGTCTGAACATAGCTATAACAATGACCTCGACGTTACCTTCGTTCCTTTGACATCTCTCCCTCAATAGGAATAGCGAACAGAGCTGGGGAACGACTGAAAGGAAAAAAGGAATAGAATCGTTCCACTCACCAGATATATTGGCCCGCAAAAATATTTGAGTTTTGGTGCCGTATTTATATCTACCATGATTGTCAGCCCCTATTTTCCGATGGCACCATTAATTGCTTCTGCGGCTCCTAGGAACTGTTAAAGTTAGTATGCGTCGACAAATCCGCTAGCGATGAACTAGTAGCTTTCGCGCCCAGGGCAACGTTCCTATTAAAGACACAACACTTCACGGCCATCCTGCCAGTTGTAACAATGGGGATTTCATACGCTTCTCTGAGCAATACGGCTGCATGTCTTCTTGCTGCACTCGAGTTCTCTGGGGAAATATTTCCTACCCCCATTCGAGGTGTTTATTCTTCTGCCGCTTGGTCGCGCCCATGCTGGGTTCTTACCTAGGTTCACCGCGTCGCAATGTAGTGCGGTCCTGTTTTCAGCGATAGGTAGCAACTGCAATAACATTATTGCCGGCCTAGTGGCGATGCGTTTTCCAAGGTGTAAATACTAATGCACACATATGTGTGTTGCTATTCACTAATGTATTTGCAATTGAGCGCATTGCAGCGCTCGATAGCAGAGATAGACTGTTGTACGCCTTTAGGACAGAGGCACATATACAACGACGAAACAGTGTAAAGACTTCTCCTATAAACCGCTATACAATGACTAACTTGCGTTAGCTAGCCGATAGTTTTTCTTTTCCTGTTGTTCTACCTACTGCTGTTGTCCTGTTCGCCTACCTACGTTTGGCCCATCGAGCCAACGAAGGGCATGATAGTTCTAGCTTTCCTCAATGGCGTAACCTCTTATCGTTCGCTTACTCTGCTCCCCCGTCTTTTCTTGTCATCTTCGTGGAGATTATCCTCCACGGAATCCACTCTCAATATATAAAGGCTGCTGCTACCGTTCCTCCTACTATTACCGTTGCCGTTGCGTTCTGTTCGCGACGTACTGCCTATACCAGTTGTCGATGCTCCTATCACCTTGATCCGCTGGGCCCCTCGACGTTCACTCACTCGTACTGCGCTTTCTTTCTTTTTCGACTTGTTCTTGTCGGCTCCGTAGCCAAGAACAGTGCTTTTATTCATTTTCGTTCGTCCGTGCTGCCGGGCATCCTGTACCCGCTGCTGCGGTGCGCCCCCTGGTGCGCCGAGACCACCGTTCGTTGACGGCAGCGTCAGCGATGGCAGGAATGGTTTCAGCCAAACCCCACTCTCCTTTATCTCGTTTTCCCGGTCCTTCCTACTCCGTCCTATTTCTACAGCTTTGATGCACTCTGACCGACAAACATGTTATGCAGCACGTTGTTCACGCTGTGAATTATTTAAATTGACATGACGGTCCCCAACCCTTCGGCCGGGCACAGGCATAGCGCGTTTCTTAGTCCTTAGCTGGCGCTAGCAGCGCCCAGTCAGCAAGCCCACTCAGTGTCTGCTGCGTTTTGCCTGCTTAGCTTTACCCCGCAACATCACTCCCGACTTCGTTCTGTTTTTAGCTCCCATTCTACAACGAACCCCCTAGAGCCCCTAGAGCCACGTCCTTCGGGCTTTTGTCATTTTGCTTTTCCTCCCCTCTGCGCGACGCCCCATGTTCTTTCGTACCTTTTTTTCGTCTTCGTCTCTAGTCGTATCTCGTCGTATTCCACCCATGTGCCTGCGTATATTACGTACGTAGCCCATCCTTCGTCACAGGGACAGAGCTTTTTCCAGCAGACGACCGCTGTTCTCTCTGCAACCGAACTCCGTGCTCACACCCAACCTCCGGTCGTGCGCAGTTCCTTCCGACCCGCTGCCACCGTTGAAACCAAGGAACTACAGTTGCTGCTAGTGCCAGAACGCCCAGGACTTCACCCATTCCCTTTAACGCCTTCTGCCTTCCCTTGCCCGTTGAGCCTTCCGCCCGTCTCGACATGACTTGATGATGAGCTTTTTCTCGCAACTTGCTGCTCTCGTTGCTCCAAATCCTTTTTTCGACAGCTCCTATCCCCAAAGCACGTCATGCTTCCTGTGGTTAGCTTTCATTGCGATGCGCACCTCAGCGTCATCACTGTGTGCACGCTATGTAGCGTATAAGTAACCAACTACGGCTGGCAGGGATAGTCTTGCCTCTGCTTCTATACAGCCTTGCTACTAGCAAGCAGCATTGGGGTCTCGAATAGGATGAGGTTGGAAACTTTAGCCTAGGCTCCTGGCTAACGTCTATCGCCTGAACAGCCTTATACGCGAGCGACTCAGCTCAACTAACATTGTATCTAAGGCGCAGCTCACCCGCTTCTTCTCCCGCCCCGTTTGTCTCTCCCTCTCGGGGTAACTGCTGCCACTTGCCTACCGTTTGCCGTCATTTCGTTCACTCTGTTACAGTAGCAGCAACAGCAGCGGTGGCAGTAATTTCTGCGATTGCCGCCGGCTCTTCTCACTTTTATGCCTCTGCCTCGCTCTCTACTTTTCTGTCTATCCGGCTTAAATGGGGCTCACTTCGCCTGATGGCCGCATGTTCCTATTCGTCCCGTGCCACTCGCTATCAGCACCTAAGTCTTCGGTTCCACTTTCTTCAGCGACCCGCCGCCAATGCGGCATCGAAGCTAGCAACGGCGACAACGTCAAACCCGGCCAGTAGTCAACGACAAAAACTTAGCTTGCGAAGTCTGCAATGTTCGTGGTTGTAAAAGAAGAGGCGAGGGTTGCGGGTGCCACATTAGTTGTGCTAGTGATGCCGGACGTGTGGTTCGTTTGGCCGTGTTACTTGGTAGCGGCCGCGGCAGAAGCAGCAGCGAACAGATTGGTTGTACGCGTCATCCGCACCTTCAGCGTCGACAGCCTTCTCCTTGTCTTCGTTTGTGCTATAGCCGGTCGCTGTGAAACGCAGCGACAACAGTAAAAAAACGATACGCCGACCTTAATATTTCTTTAGTCGCAGCGAGCTTCTCCACGAGGCTTCGTACTTTTTTAAACGTATGTAGACGAGATACAACCTCAACTCAACTTGTTCGACTCAATCGCTAAACGGACAAAACCAATTTGTAGCGGTACGAGTCGAGAATGGTTGCGCCCATTGGCAAAAAAGAAATCATGAAATACCAGGAGTCGAAGAGGGGTGCGACGATGACAGCGATGGAACGTTACACAGTAGAAAATCGAAGTATCGTATAGGATATTTAAAATGAAGTCCATTGAAATAGGTGCTCCAGCTAAAGAGCATTTGCTGAGTGCAGAGGATAACTACGTACATGAGAATATTGGTGGCAACTAATCTAAATGTAGTACGAAATATTAGGCATGTTGTTGAATTTGTTTTAATTAGTAAAAAAATATGTCTGTTTTAGGCCGTTTATCGAGTATAGTATTAGTCCTTAAAAGAAATTTAAGTTCAACGAATCTATACAGAGAAGCATTCTCAGTCTTCAATAATGCTATGCATCTGTAGTAATTAATAGTTCTAAACAAAATAGATACCTAGTCGACACAAGGCTATGGAGCCAAAATTACCGTATCTATCGTCAACTCACTGACCGATCAATGGCATACTTTTTTGCTGTTTTTTTAAATCAAACAATTTTTTTTATCATCTTTATTTTTGGCGTTTTTAGCATTTTCCTCGCCGGCTATCAACGAATCATTCAACTTCTGCCTGTCAACACGTAAGTTCGCGCTCGTCGTAATCCTCTCAGGCATCCTGCTGCTGCTACTTGTCCTTCTACTTGTTTGGTGCATCATGCAACGCCGCCGCAGAAAGGGATCTTCCGGAAATTCATCAATCTATTCCGGCGCTTACTCAAACCGCGCGTACAGCCACTAAACATTCGGTTATCATCCCGGATACTCCGAAGCAAGAGAACTCGCTGTGTGGGTTGGCCAACATTTCACCAATGACGTATTTTTCCCTTTTCTCAATCCCAGCTTCGTATCGACCTTTATCTACTGCCCACGGCTACGTACGATTGACCAGTACGTAATGAACTTCTCAGCTGAAAAGGAGCACTAGTAGAGAAGATGTAAAACGTTGTACATGTGGGAGCCTTAGCGGGACAAAAAGGACAACTATTGCAAGACCTAAATTAGCAGCTGCTGTTGCCTTTACCTCTTATGCCGCCGCACCGACTACGTTGTAAATTGGGGATAAAAGTAGTTTTCTACATTAGCAAGTTGAAAGGAAGATATCGTGCAGGGCTTCTTAAAAGAAGCCAATAGGCTTATACAAGTCAGCTAAAAAATTTTCGTACGAACGAACAACCTGCTGATAGTAGGCCGAGAATGAACGGGATGTTTTTGCGCAGGTAATTGCTAAAGGAAGATATAACGATAGCTACGTGCACTATGCATACGCTCGCGTTCACTTTTTGTGAAAGAGATCTTTTGTGGTTGCAGCTTGTTCTTCCTTGTTGTTTTTTCTTGCTGTTCCCGTTTTACGTGTGCTAGCTTTGATATTTTACGGGAGAACAGCTGTTTCAAATCTGGCAGCCAACAAGCAGCATTAGCTGACCTTTGACTTAGAATCTTGGCTTCTCTGCAAAGGCTAATTTGCAGAGCGATGCTAAAATTGCCAGCTTCAGTTTTAGGTTTACACTTCGCATAAAACACTGTCTGCGATTCCGTTGACGGGTGGTCCGAACAACGGACAACGAATAGGAACCCTTCATTCTTCGCTCAGGCCTGCCGCCGCCGCCACGGTGAAATTTGCTGGCCCACTAGTGTCAACTTGGTGGGCATCGGGGTAAAATAAGCTTGCCGTGTCAAAGTGGGCAGCAGGAACTTGGACGGACGGATGGACAGGCAAGCCGACAAGGAGCAGCGACAGGAATTCCCAACAAATTGGCTGGAAAGCACCTGCCTCGACCTCCACTTTCCTGGCAAACCATGATGCTGTCACTGGTAAAACCGGGCAAGGCGAGTATATGTTCGGAGTGCCCCAGTAACGATTTCCCAACGGCAATCCAGGGGGCCGCCAAATGAAAGTGGACGCTTCAGTGAGTAAAGAGCGAAAAGCGCGCGGAAATGTTAGGTCGTATGGCAGCGGGCTCACCAGGGGACAGCACCAGAGGTTTGATAGAGACAGGCTACCACAAATAATGGATAAATATGGGGATCTGTGAATATATGCAAAAGCTCGTTGCGAGCGTCGTCGGACGGGTAGCCGTTCGCTTTATGGCAATCGTTAGGCAAAATTTGCGTGCGTTGCGCTTCTATTAGGCAAGCGGATATTTTCATTTGTTCTTGGTTTCCCTTTTTACCGGTGTTGTCTATTTTGCTTTAACCCACTCGTTCGCCTTCAATCACGGTATTTCTGTACTGAATCTCGCAACCCTCAACGAAAAATCCTCACAAAAGCGGCAGTTAATGATAGCCATTAAGAAGGGAAGAGGGGATAGTAACGGCTAATTGGACGGCAGAATGGTGGTGCACCCATTTGGGACGAGAAAATAACGAACAGAGAGGTAACGAAACAGGCCGGACACAGACTTGCCATGGATGTGAGAACTGCTTCCAGCCCCCCATGACAAAGGCTAACAGAACGAGTATTCTGGTTTGCAGAACTAGAACCAGAAATTGGTTGTACAAGAAAGGAGGGCTTCTTATAGATTTAGGTTGAGATTGCGAAAGCAAAATAGACCTGAGGCAAAACCCAACCGTTCTCACAATCAAATCAGCGTCTATAGTCAATGAGAAAAGCTAACTAAAACGAAACGTAACGGTCGGCTGAACATTGGCTAACATCAGTCAATACCCGTCTCAATAGAACAACGGAAAAGTACTATGACGATTTCGACTATTGACTAGTAAACTCGCAGTACGTTAGTCAAACAGGACATTTACAAAGTTTTTTTTACTGATGTGCCACTATTCTATTGTAGTATTTTACTTTAAGCAGCATAACCCTGAAATATAAAGGACAATATTTTGCTCGGTCCGTCATGCCAGGCTACCGCTTGTGCCACAAAGTCTCAGCAGTTTCGGGCGACTACCGTTTGTCGATACTGATACTACAGCTCCACACGTTTCTTATGCATGTAGCTGTTACTATAAGCTTTGAGAAGATGTGAGTAGCATTGAGTTTCTGTCCTGCGCTGTGGACTGAGCTGCGGTCCTCGTCGTTTCTCTAGTCGCCACTATCACAGTTACCGCCAGTACACCCGCCATCACTGCCGTCACTTCGACCCACTTATTCCCGACGAATACCTGACGGGAGGCCATAAGCGCTGAGCGGCACAGTCGACCCGTCGATCAGTCAGTCACAGGAAAAGAAACTATTTACTTTCATCTGTCCTGTGCGGAGTGCACAGCATTTGGCCTTCGCCAAGTCGGACGGTAGTAGTAGCAGCCGGAGAAGAAACCTCCGTCGCCACGATGGCCGTTGCGATAGAATTGATTAGCTAAATTATGTTAGGACCATCGAATCGGCATGAGGATAGGCTCTGCCCCTGTACCAAAAATGAGAAGAAATCTTCAAGGGCCATCAAAGGGATCATCGTTGCCGCTGCTACGCCACAGCTGCGCTCCTTGTGCCCCCGTCGGCGCTATCCCCATCAGCGCCTAGGAGGATTCGAACGAAGCCTGCGAGTTTTGTGGCGTCCGTTACCTTGGCGTTACCTCCACACGACGTAGAACGCCACAACTGCGAGACTACGGCTGTTAGTGGGGCTGGGGTTGAAACGTGGTTTCGGCTCAGAAGAAAGCCGCGTCAAGGAGAAAGAGGGGCGCCGGATGAAGTGGAGACGGTCAGGCGACCTTTCAGAAATGAAAGAACACGGAAGTGGAAAAACGAAATAGTGACAGTGGTAGAGGTGCGAAAAATGGTCCAAAAATTGGAATAGTAGGCGCGTGTGAAAGAGACAGCGAAAAATCAAAGGAAGAGAAAGATAATACGTGAGATTCCGCAAAGATTTGGCACTCTTCTTCTCATGGTTCTTATTTGAGATGTCAAGACAGGCCGCGGACTGGCTTTCCGACAATTTCTTCACAGATAGCGAATTTGTTACCATTCGCTGCCTGACAGTTTTGCGGTTATTCGTTAGTGTCACGTTTGATTCACGATCAACCAAGACTAAATTGACTCTTGCCCAAGCTAATATAGCACAACCCTATTAACCTAGGAGGTTCCCGATATGATAACGTCTGTGTTTACTAGACTCGCGAGCAACTTAATACATTCACCGCATAGATAAACCTTAAGCTTAACTTTCACGAGCCCTTAAGAAAAATAATTCTCCGTTGAAGCAAAACTAAAAGCTACGTTTACTACCCCCAGTTTCAAAAGAAATAAATTCGTAACGTTAATCCAGGCGTGCTGAATTTCGAATTATGCCCAAAAATTGCTTTGAGTATCTTCTCCTTTAGATAGGCCTATATTCAAAAGAGACTATTAATGATCCTGCTGAAGACAGGCATCTCTTCAGTACGTTCCATTGACCCGTAGTGGTCATTATGCACTTCGAGGCACAATGGCTAGACTAGGAAACATGTGTCTTTAACAGTTTCGTATCAGACCGCTAGTGACCACCATTCGCTACTATTGCCGCGGTAGTGAATGGCCGATGCCTCCGGGTTTGCGGTTCTGTCCGTGTTTTTCTATTAATCATCACTAAATTCACGGTTCTACTAGCTAATATATTACTGTATGAGACAGAACACCACTAAACCCCTGTCCGCAATCTCTCAGCTGCTTAGAATCAGACAAACGACACCCGACAACCACGTTCTGTTTTAGTTAAGTTAGTGGAGAAAAGAGCACTATCCATTGACCCTTAAACGCGCAAGAAGAGGCTAGTGAGTAAAATCGACGTATAGTTGGCTTTTTACTGTTCAACGGCTTGCTATCTATTTGCCTCTAATAATCTAAATGCAAAACGCTAAGAATGTAGAAATGCACAGGGGTAAGGCTTGTCTGACCTTCTTACTAGCCTGCTTCTTCTTGTTCGCGTATGTAATGAGCTCGTACCGTCCTAAAAGCCCCGTTTCCCCAACTTCTGACATACCCCTAAGACCCCACCACTTTTTTTACTTGGATTTCGCGGTCTAGTGCTCAAGTACGAACTGACGCAAAAAAAGTTGTGAGTCTTTTTTAAGTGCCCCTTAAAACATGGAGCCCCAATACTCGCAGTGTACAATTTGCTCGGAAGGAAAAGTTTTTGCAAACTTCCAACGAATTTGACCAAAGACTATCACTGTCGTTTTAAATGCATGCTACAAGCGCGACCGACCAAACCACTGTCAGACCAAGCACCGACGCCGCCTATTCTGGGTCCTGAAGAAGCAAGGCCTTGCTTTCATAAGTATTTGGAGGAGTTAGATATTAGGTCGGTCTGTGGAGTGATGGCTAGTCGCGCGCGCACAGAACGTAACGGTGAAAAAAAGTGAACGCATGCATAGTGTAGTTATCAAGTAGATATTATGAAGTTTTGCAATGAACCGTGAGTGCAGCACTATGAGAGTAATCGGCAACAGAATATCTTTGTTTGGTCTTTCCGGTAGTTTCGGTGCGATAGTCAATAGAATAATAATAACAATAATAATAGCGTCTGCTCCAGCCCGCTAAAATTACATCCGGCCAGACGTCAGACCCAGCCGTACAACTGGCTTTACTTAATGTTTTAATAATAGCAATATTTAGCCTTATCTATTTCAAAGCCTTACATAGCAAGGCTGACTTTTTAAAAGTCACAATCGAAATTTAGGCCACTTAATTGAAGCTACTGACGAGCCTTACGAGAAGGACAGACACCACTGAAAGATATAAAAGGAAGCAACGAATACGAAGAGAGAGAACTAGATATAAATATTTTAAAAAATCTTTATAAATCTTTAAGGAAAATCAGTCTTGCAAGCGCGAATTAAGCCAGAGAGCCGGCCTCATATGAGCGCGTCTCTCCGGTCGAGCGATTATAAGGATGGACCGAACTCTCATACGGCTTTCGAAGAAATATCCGTGTGTGCGGGTAGAATTGGAGTATTGCTCCTTTCTGTTATCGACAGCTGGCGTCCTTAAGCTTTAATGAGTGCTCATCAGTTTGAAGGTATGCAGCACATAGGTAACAAAAGGAACGGCAATAACTGTCGAGTATCTATGTAACAATAATAATAAGTGTACGTGAGAAATATATATATATATATATATTTAGTATAGCACAACATCGTGATTTTAGACAATGGTGCGGTGGTTTTATGGTGGCTTATTATAGAAAGATGGTGAAAATTGATTATTGTAGCATGATGATGACTGTGACATTAACATTTGAAGTGTAGTGTGCTTAAAAAAAAAATTGTACTTAAAGCAAATCTACGAGAAGTCAATCCAGCGCATAGAAAGTGAGTTTGCTTAGTACGAATTCACGATAATATAGAAAACAAATTACAAATAGGTCATAGAATAAAGAATCGTGAAACTTTTAGAAGTACTATTACTGATAAAATTATAGGTCTAGAACAACAAACCCACCCATAGCTTTACAAGTTCTCGACGCAGGAAATTGTGAGAAATTAAACACGAAAAAAATGCGTCTTGGTCAAAGACCTTTCACCAATATAAAGCTAATGTTGTTGAGAAAGTTGAGTTCTTCCACTGTAGTATTGTCTCGCATACGTAAGTAGATATTCGGTAAGGGAGAAAAAATACAGCGAAAGCAATGCTAGAAACTCTTTTTTAAAAGAAAGCGATGGTAATGCTAGTACTGATTGTATATATGCCGATGATGATGATACCTACGGTTACATTGTTACACGCTCACTGAATACGACTTGTACACGACTTTTCAATAAACGAAAAATTCTGAACTGACAAATGTTGCTCAACATGTTCTTTCTTGTTGTATACGATTTCCTCTTTAGATAGCTCTTCGAATTCGTTCACACTAAGGCCCCGCGACACCGATACTTGGAGGGACCACAAGTGGGCAGTGAGCTTCCCGAGTCTTGCAGCTTTTACGGCTGCCTTTTCTTTGTCATCTTGCCAAAGCTTACGTCTCTGTCGTTCACGTACGGCCACTATTGCGGTAGAAGCAATTCCTCTGTCCCCCTTTTTTTGTATCACTGAAGTTCGCCCCTCGCACTACTTCACTTCTTTCCGTAAAATTACTTAGGGAACGAGAAAAAGAGTAGAATGAGCCTATTGGGAATTAAGAAAGGTGTTGCGAGTTGGGGGGTAGGAAGGCCTGACGAAGACAAATGCTGTTCCTTATTGTTTTCCTTACTTTGACACTACTGGTCCCTCTGTCGCTAGGCCCTGTCGTTTATACGATCGACCATTAAGCTGATATGAGCGCTAAGCCTGGGCGTCATGTCACTGTCCTCCCTTCCGCCTCCTCGCTATTCTACTAGCTTTTCTCTTCAGCCCTTACAGAGCTCTTTGGCAAGAGCAGCCTAGCGAAAAAAGCGCCCTCGGCAATAAATGTTATATATAAATACATATATACATGTATATATAATCACTATATATATATATAATTACATATATATATATATATATGTAATTATGTATCTCGAGTTCAGCCACCTGCCACATCATTCTCGCCGTTAGAAGAGGACTCGAGAGACGTTGCGAGGAAAACGTGCTGTTCTGTGGGATGAAGGTGGGTGTCGATTGGACAAGGGATTGGCAAACTAGCAAGCCAAGACATTTGAGATCGGGGAAGTTAAACTCAGTAGAGACAGAAAAACGACGCGAGCAACTAGCCCCCGGCGGTTTGGACAACTATCCCCAGTGACTACAAAGGTTCCAACATGGAAAACGAGTAGGTTTCGGGTTTTGTGCCGGGAAATGTATACGAGTCCGAGGCGGGAACCAAAGCGTAGCATAGACGAAGAGTACAGCGATGCAGAATTGAGGCAACTCAAGGCTGTAGGGAACCAACAGTGGTTGTGAGGCACGGGGAGAATGTGGGGTAACGAACGGAAACTCCTTTTGTTCTTGCTAGTGCAACGCTGGTGCTGTTGTTGGCATTCGCGGTTCTGCGGTTTCTGCAGTCGCCAGCTACTGCATCGGCTAGCGACGTTACCAAGTTGCTGATGCGGTCGTGACATAATTCGGCTTCTCTAATGCTGCTATTACTACTGCTTGGAGAGCAAATAGCGTTCGTCCGCCAACCAACAGCAGCCTAGAAAAAAAAGGAGCCAGTCGATCCTCTTCTTTCCAGGCTCAAGACGGCAAGAGGCAGAAGAGGGTAAGGGTACAAGAAGACAAGGCAAAGTAATGGAATGCAAGAAGAGGCGGTGCCAACAATTCTTTCTAGTGAGGAGCGGCACGAAAGGGTCGCTGGGTATAGCCAAAGCAGCTAGGCCTGCTTTGGGTCGGACTGGGCTGGCCCAACGTACAATCCTCGATTTATCCTGCATTCAGGCCACACATACGTTTCGCACACATGCACGGACATATATAACGAAACCAATGCGGGCCGAAGATCATATAGCATTGGTCGCAAGCAACTACAGACAAACGAACCGACATGGAGGAGTGCACACAGAAATACATAGAGCCACATGATGTTTCAAGAATATAACCGCAGACGGCGGGTAGCTATCAGAGACGCAGGAGAAGTGGGATGGAGGGAGAGGAGAAACGTCGAGGAAGAAAGACAACGACCAAGGAAAACTGACAACAAATAGCTACAGCGATCTCAACTCAACTAAACGAAAAAGTCGCAATCGAACGCTGACTAGGGTTTCGCTGGCAGCGGCAGTTGCCAAACCTGGAAGGGCCACAATCTAAAGTCGTCTGACATTGAAGTCATCCGAGAGGGGCAAGTACAAGCACTAACAGAAGGAAAAACGGAAACTCTTTCATGCGCAAATAGGGCCACAGTACCTAGAATACGTAAATACACACAGAATCAAATACGCGTCCGAGAGCAGAACAGCGTCAAACGGATAGAGCACCGGTAGGTTCCTGCTTTGTCTGAAGCAACGCCTAATGGCAGACGTAAAATGTGAAATGCTAGCAGTTTCTAAAGACACAAATATCTACGACGACTTTTTGGTACACTTAAGATGTGCACTTCTACATGTGCAGCTGCGTTGGATGATCGACACACTAAACGTAATAGTGTATTTCCATAGTAAAGGTGTATCAACCTCAAAATCGGCTTATCAAAAGATGAACTCCAACTATGTAGTTCTAATGGCACAGTAACATCTATATTAGAGCTTTCCCTATACTATATAGATTTTTAGAGACTATCGAATGTGTATAACCTATGGTAAACGACAAGGGAAAGAGCTTACTAAAACCATGCTGTCATAGAAAGTGCCCCAAAAGAATACAATATTTTCCGGAACGTAGAAGATCAACTTTCTAACGATAGACTCTTTTTCTCACTACTATACTATTAAAAATGTAATAAAATTAAAAAAAAAAAACAATATAGCAAAGAACTTTACACGGATCTACTTACACGAATAGAACTGATACTAAACAGTCAGGAAAAACAGCAGAAATAATCAGAATAATTCTACTTACTAGGCAAATGTAAATTCATCAGTAGCTATAGGCCGGTGCGACATTTCAAGCAAGGAATCAATTGAACGTTTTATTTAGGCACTACAGAAACTGTGATTTAGGCACTACAGAAAGTTAAGTGTACTCTAGGAATCTGTTTTAAAAAGCGATCGGAACAACTTTGGTAGAAGTAGCGAATTATATTTCAAATAGGGCGGAGCGCCTGGACATTGTACAAGAGCACATCCTGACGAAAATCTTCCAAAGAAATGGATTCGACGAAAAGGTCTTATGGAACGCTCTTTTGGTTCCCTGAACTGGCGTCAATGTAGGACGCTAGAAGATTTAATAGGGGTAGTTGGGCACGGATACGCCACCAGACCAAACTATGAACTTTGTGAACCAATAGCGTACTATTATGTGTCTTGGCCAGAACGGTACTACTCGTGAACGCTTGAAGTACGAAAAAATAGACATCACGCGTAGATTACTACAATTCAAATACCTGTAAATTCATCATCATTTAGATTATGCATTTATGTTTTGGAACGTCGTGTGTAAATGGCTCGTGTTGGGCATATCGAGCACACAAATCTGTGATGTTCATAATTATTCTCTTATCAGATATTAGTAGCGACGGTTTGCCATTGTCAACTATGCCATTGGGTTTGGCGCAATAAATCAATTAAGTAAAGGTAATACTTTTTTAATATGTTGTAGCAATACCGACGTTATCATTTTCGGTTAATTGCTCAGTCGTCCGATGATTGGCGTCGTTGACGCCGTCGACAGAACGGTTGCGAATTCGAAATTAAGATCGCGTGCTGCCCAATCCGTCGTAGATTATTTTTGTGAAAACTAACACATACCTACATTAACGCAATGGGTTGCGATACGTCGACCAGCTGTTAACTGTGGCAATACTGCCTGATACGCCTGGGCGAGTACCGTTTCTTTTCCCCAACTGTCATCGTTGCCGGAAGATCTCAAGGCATCTAATGGCCAATTGCATGATGGATAAAGCATTCCGGACGGCGGTTCTCTGTCGCGTCGCCGCGTTCCCTTTTATCCCCACGAATCCTCTCCCTACACCACTGTAGCGTTCCGTCGCGTATCCGAATGCACCGACGATACCAGCATTGCTCCTTCTCTAGCTGATTTGCGTTGTGTGCACTAACTACCTCGACCTCCTCCGATCGTAAATGAGACAAACACAGAATCATCTATATGTGCGCAATAGAGCAGGAGAACGAGAATAGCAGCTCGCGTTCGCTGCCATTAGATTTGCCAGTGGATAGCAGCTAACGGCGGAGTCGAAAAGCCGCGGGAATGCCGTTCGTAGCAGTAATTCGTATGCTAGCACACGTCGTCTCGCGTTCGGTTTCGGCGGGGCATTGGACCGTGCCTGGTAAACGAACATGGAGAAATTTTCCTTCCGTTCCTCCCTTAAAGAATAATGGCGGAACGAATCTCATTTGTGACAGTTAACGAGGGACGTCTCGACGAGGGCAAGCACCGTCTATAAAGTGACCCGTCTCGTAGTCGCAATAGGGAAGTAAAGAGCGTTGACTACGTGCAGCGACATAACTGTTAGGGGGGGGGGTGGAGGGAGGGGCAAAAGAAGGTGGTCACGGAATGATATGTTCACCTTCAGTGAGAGAAATAAATGAAATTTCTAGAGTGGATTCTAGCAAAGTGAGCTTCTAGCAAGCACGCGAGGTCGCTTTCATCTCTTTTGACTTCTGACTAACCCTTAAAGCTAGAAAAAAATAATTAGCTAATTTTAAATTTGTGCGATCTTGATTAGTCGACATACGATAATTGTGCATTCTATGAATCTTTAAACTCTGAGTTTTGTAATATCGGTGCGGGACACGGTACATAAAAGCTGCAACGGAACCCTAGATACTTGTCGATTATTCACGACAGATCTGACCCAAATTAGGCCCATTTTATTGTATGTACGGTTATACTAGAATCAGATTCGGGGACAAGGCTGGCGAGGATCAAAGGCTGTTGTTAGTAGATGACGAACTGTTAGGACAAGCTCATTTCAGTTGCATGGAGCTAATTTTTGAAATATTTGCTGCTCGAATTATATACTACATACTGCGCCTTTACTTTCCAGGTTCAACCTCATCCTTTGACTTAATAACCAGAATAAACAAATGACTTTCTTTATTTACACAAGTGATGTAGTACACATGTGTATCATTGGCAGGACCTGGACACGATAACAACTGAAAATTAAAGCAACCCAAAAAGACTGTCCTATGGAACAAACATCCTTTTCCTACGTTATGTTACGTCAAGTGCGTTTCTAGCTATTTGAGTTTCACATTTATCGCCATAGCTGTTAATACGGCATATCAATAGCAGAAACAATAATAAACAACCACGCCGCAATTTATGCGTGTGTACACTCAGCACAAGATTTCTGAGCCCCATCAGTGGTTCCATCGAGGCCCTTTCCTTCCTCTTTTGCATATTCATGAAAAATATAGTAGTGCATGTAAATATAAGGCCGTCTTCGTTTAAATGCACATATCGTCTGCACATACCGATACACATTCAAATAGAGGGGGAAATTCTAGCTACCTGGGTTTTCCCGGACGAGCGGCGGTCGGCGCCCCTATTCGCGTCGCCATTACCCGACGTGACATGGAGCTGTAGTAAGTATTAGCATTCATGTCGAAACGATATATTATGATCGTCCGCATGAGGCGACCACTTCTAGCCAGCGGTTAGACATAACTACCATAATATTAATAGTTACAATAACGAGAAACGATAGTGGTAATAATAATGACAACAATTATCATTGCCAGTCGTAGTGACACATGTATACTGGGTGTATGAGTACACGACGCCTGCAGTACGTGTTTGTAGAACGAGGTCCCGTAATGACGATGGTATAGACTGGTTTTCGACTTCATTATTATTATTATTATTATGATTATTACTGTGCCATCGACGGTAACTGATTTTAGCTAGGCGGTCTATCGCAAGAGACCGATACACAGACAGAGTGAAAGAGTGGGCGTACGCAATTGGTTAGACGGTGTAACGCTAGCACGATACCTTGCACTGGGTGCGGCTTTCTTTCCGAATACCAGCGTCATCATAGGTGCTTGCTGGATAATTCGCGGCGTCAGGTTGCACCAGCAAGGTCATGATACGAAAGGCTGAAATCGAACTACGAACTGATATGAAGAGACCCTGCTTACCCTCTCGTTAGGGAAAATGTGTGCCGCTATTAAATCAGCCGCACCCAAACACCCCGTTATTGCTTCGTTCATTCGAAGGCATGCGCCAAGCGTCTAAGCGTCAGGCTTCTGAGCGGGCTTTCGAAGAAGGCAAGCCAGCAACTCAATTACGAAATGAAGCGAGACCCAGCCGAGCCCGATTTGGCCCAGGATTCCTATATATATA